>NW_028227261.1:11310000-11350000 GCF_978045245.1 Mus caroli | reverse complement strand
AGACACACATAGAACATAGATATACTGTATCTACTTGGGAGAATGAAATGTAATCTCCTCAAAGGATTCGGCATTGTATTCTAGTATGATGTCTAATGAAACACCATTCAACTCTAGGCATCATTCATGGTAGGAACTAGCCATTTGTCCTCGACTCTAGTCCCAGGAAGATAAGTTCTCAGTAACAACCCTGATAATAGTGTTTTACAGTCTGGATGCATATGCTCTGTGTTTATGTCAGGTGCCCACTGAAGTCCGAAAGACTCCTCAGATTATACGTATATTCCTTACTACACTAAATATGTCACTCCATGCTCTCATGTCTGTAGAAGTGTCGACAAGATTCTTTGTATCATCTTGCTTTTAATGTCCTTTTATGTGGTTTATTATTGTCTATTATGTAGTTGTAGTAATTTCATTTTTGTATTTTTCAAACCCTGTTGTGAAACTTCAAGAAGAGTTCCAATATTTGAAACTGGGAGAGGAAAAAGAAAAAGAATGAGTTCTCTGGTAAACACTCCACAGGTCAGTGTGCTGTCCACATTTCTTTGAAAACTCCTTTTTCATTCAAACCATTCCATAGTTCTGTAATCTACATGTGGTCATGTTATCTAAAAGGAATTTTTTCTATGCTCTTCATTTTCTTCTGGGATGAGGAGTATTTAACGGTTAGGTCTTTTCACATATATAATACCATTATATTTTCTGTGCAATTTCCATGGACTGAAAACCTGCAAATCTCAAAGGTAATCTATTGTAAATGATGCTCAAAAAATATATCGATTACGAATTTCCACTTTGGATTGAGTTTTGTCCTTTTATATTAGTGTGGAAGGAAGGTCTCATGTGTCACTTAATTTGCTTTGGAGTTCCTGTGCTCAGTCTGATGGTTATCTGCAAGCACCACAAATGCATTTGTATTGGTCAGACTGTGGCATAGCCTCAGGGGATAGCTCTACCAGGCTCCTATCAGCAAGTGCGTCTTGGCATCTGCAATAGTGTCTTGGTTTGGTGCCTGAAGATGAGATGGATCCCAAGGTGGGGCAGTCTCTGGATGGCCATTTCTTCAGTTTCTGATCCATTCTTTGTCCCTGCATTTCCTTTAGAAAGGAACCATTCTGGGTTAAAAATCTTGAGATGGGTGGATGGCCCCTTTCTTCAACTGTGGTCCTTGCCGATGCATTGGATATGGTCTCTACAGGTTCAGAACCCCCTTTGTTGGGTATTTCAGCTAATGTCAGCACACTTGGGTCCTGGGGAACTCTTGCTTTCCTGGCATCTGGGACTTTCTATTGGCTACACCCAGTTCCACACCCCGCAGTGCTACACACCTCCATTCAATTTTCTGACTCTCTGTACTTCTCCCCTGTCTCCTCCCACTCCTGATACTCCCTCCACCCCATTTCTCTCCCCTCCTCCCTGTCCCCGTCCCTCCCTCCCTTTACTTCCCTTTATAATTTTTCTCCTAAGTAAGACTGAAGCATCCACAGTCCTTGTTAAGTTTCATATGGTTTCATATGGTCTGTGAGTTGTATCTTGGGTATTCCAAGCTTTGGGGCTAATATCCACTTATCAGTGACTGCATACAATGTGTATCCTTCTTAGGATCACATTTTCTAGTTCCGTCCACCTGCCTACAAATTTAATGAAGTCATTTTTTTTTAAATAGCTGAGTGGTACCCCTTTCTGTAAATGTACCACATTATCTGTATCAATTCCTGTGTTAAAGGACATCTGGGTTGTTTCCAGTTCCTGGCTATTATAAAGAAGTCTCCTTTGAACATATTGGAGCATGCATATTTGTCATATGTTGGATCATCTTTTGGATATATGCTCATGATTGGTATAGCTGGGTCCTCAAGTAGACTATTTCCAATTTTCTGAGGAACCACCAGACTGTTTTCCAGAGTGGTCATACCAGCTTTCAACAAATCCCACCAGCAATGGAGCAGCATTATCTTCCCCTTTCTCCACATCCTAACCAGCATCTGCTGTTACAGGAGTTTTGATCTATTTGCATTTCCCTGATGACTAAGAATGTCATTTCTTTAGTTGCTTCTCAGCCATTCAAGATTCCTCAGTTCTGAATACTTTGTCTCTGTATCCTATTCTTTTTTTGTTGTTGGTTTTTGTTTTTGTTTGTTTTTTTTCTTTTAAAGACAGTGTTTCTCTGTATAGGCCTGGCTGTCCTGGAACTCAGTCTGTAGACCAGGCTGGCCTTTAACTTAGAAATCTGCCTGCCTCTGCCTCCAGATTAAGCTAATGTCCTCTGCTGGGATTAAGCGGGTGGGCCACCTAGCCTGGCTCATTTACATTTCAAATGCTATCCCCTTTCCTAGTTTCCTCTCTGATAATCCTCTATCCTCTCAGACCTCCCTCTGCTCCCCAAACCACCCACTCCCTCTTCCTGGCCCTGGCATTCCTCTATACTGGGGCATAGAATCTTTGCAAGACCAAGGGCCTCTCCTCACACTAAGCCATCCTCTGTTACATATTCAGCTAGAGACATGGTCCAACCATGTGTTTTCTTTGACTGGTGGTTTAGTCCAAGGGAGCACTGTTTGTACTAGTTACTTTATATTGGTGTACCTCCTATGAGGCTGCAGACCTCTTCATCTCCTTGGGTACTTTCTGTAGTTCCTTCATTTGGGACTCTGTGCTCCATCCAATAGATGACTGTGAACATCCTCTTTCTTTCTTTCTTTCTTTCTTTCTTTCTTTCTTTCTTTCTTTCTTTCTTTCTTTCTTTCTTTCTTTCTTTCTTTCTTTCTTCCTTTCTTTCTCTCTTTCTCTCTTTCTCTCTTTCTCTCTTTCTCTCTTTTTCTTTCTTCTTCTCTTCTCTTCTCTTCTCTTCTCTTCTCTTCTCTTCTCTTCTCTTCTCTTCTCTTCTTTTCTTTTCTAGACAGGGTTTCTCGGTATACCCCTGGCTGTCCTGGAACTCACTTTGTAGACCAGGCTGGTCTCAAACTCAGAAATCCTAATGCGTCTACCTCCCAAGTGCTGGGGTTAAAGGCATGCTCCATCACCTCCTGGTTGAAAATCCAGTTTATTTGCCAGGAACTCGCGTAGCTTCAGAGGAGCCAAGCATATCAGGATCCTGTCAGCAAAATCTTGTTGACAGTTGAAATAGTGTCTGGGTTTGGGGGTTATTTATGGGATGGATCCCTGGGTAGGGTAGTCTGTGGATGGCCCTTCCTTCAGTCTCAGCTCCAAACTTTGTCTCTGTAACTCCTTCCATGGCTGCATACCCTATTTTTAATAGGGTTATTTGGTTCTCAAGAGTCTAACTTCTTTTTTTTTTTTTTAAAGATTTATTTATTTATTATATGTAAGTACACTGTAGCTGTCTTCAGACACTCCAGAAGAGGGCATCAGATCTTTGTTACAGATGGTTGTGAGCCACCATGTGGTTGCTGGGATTTGAACTCCGGACCTTCAGAAGAGCAGTTGGGTGCTCTTACCCACTGAGCCATCTCACCAGTCCCGAGTCTAACTTCTTGAGTTCTTTGTATAGAGTGGACATTAGCCCTCTGTCAGACAGAGGAATGGTTAAGATCTTTAACCATTCCGTAGGTTGCTATTTTGTCCTATTGACAGTGTTTTTTTTTTTTTGTGCCTTACAGAAGTTTTTCAATTTTATGAGATTCCATTTGTCCATAGTTGACCTTTGAACTTGAGCCTTTTCTGTTCTATTCAGGAAAATTTACCCTTTGCAGATGTGTTGAAGGTTTTTTTTTTTTTTCGCCCTTTTTCTACTATTAGATTCAATATATATGGTTTTATGTGGAGGTTCTTGATCCACGTTGACTTGATCATTGTACAAGGCGGTAAGAGTGAATCAATTGGCATTCTTCTAAATGTGTACTGACACTTGAACCAGCACCATTTGTTGAATATGCTGTCTGTTTTTCACTGGAAGTCTTTGGCCATATATTTTCTTCTGTTTATCTGTTTGTAGTGTAGATGTACACCAACTTTGTATGATGTCTTTCTAGTGTTTCTCTTCTTTGCCTTTTACACAATATTATCCTTTTGGCATTAGTATAAGGTTTGCCTAAGGAAAGAAGAATTCCATGCTAATCTGTGCAGTCCTCAGATACTGTCAGAGGAAACTCTTCCTGCTTCAATCTGACCCATGATATCAATGCTATCTAAAGCTAACTTCCTTATTATTTCATTAAATATTCTCAAATTAATTCTTCATTAAGTATTATTAATTCTTCTTTATGAAAATATCTTATGAAATCACATCACAATGTATTTGATTCTATGTCTTGTTTTTAATTTTGGGTGTAGACACTGATTTTACACTTCTTTACTGGTACAATAGAAAGAAAACTATTTCTTTTGAGTCATTCTTTTTTTTTTTTTTTTTTTGATTTTTGGTTTTTTGAGACAAGGTTTCTCTGTGTAGCCATGGCTGTCCTAGAACTCACTCTGTAGAACAGTCTGGCCTCGATATCAGAAATCTGCCTGCCTCTGCCTCCCAAGTGCTAGAGGATTAAAGGGCTGTGCCACTACTTTTGGCCTTTAAGTCATTCTTGAATTTTGTCTTCCATACTCTATTTCTTTGTTCTAGAATGGTAGAAACATTACAATCCCAACTGAGTATTTTAGACTAGAGTCAGGCTGTTGACACCCAACTGTAGACAATATAGTTACAGGGTTCATATTTGAGCAAAACTGACCCCTGTAGAATTTGGAAGCATAGTTTTACTAAATATGACTTTACTATCTGAGATGTGTCACTTGGATCATTCTTGTTATCAAAAAACTGTTCTTAAAAATATATTCCTGCTGGGCATGGTTGCACACACCATTAATCCCAGCACTTGGGAGGCAGAGGCAGGTAGATTTCTGAGTCCGAGGCCAGCCTGTTCTATAGAGTGAGTTCCAGGACAGCCAAGGCTACACAGAGAAACCCTGTCTCAAAAAACCAAAGGAAAAAAAAATATTCCTGCATCTAGACCTCATATGTATACATTACAATAACTAAATGTATGCTGTGAGACCATTATGTCATGTACTTTTACTGAGAGGAGAGACACAATATAGACTATGATGATTTTAGATGATATCATTTCTTAAAATGGCCTCATAGTTCCCATGACCTAACATACATCCTGTTCTTGATTAGGTTTCAGAATATGACATGAATTCTCTCTCTGAAAGGCAACCTTAAATCCAGTCAGAATATCTTTTACTGTAATTGGTTCTTGTCGCCTGCTTTCATTAAGCACCATGTTCAAGGAAACTAATAGAAGAAAAAGACTACTTTGGGTAAGGCTTCCAGAGGATAGCCATCAACCATGGCAGGGAGGACAGATAGAACATTTCCATGTTGTTGAAATAGAAAGGTGAAAGATCACATCCTCAACCCCAGTCACTAAAGAGGAAGAGAGAATTAAGATGGCTTGGATCTATTCTCTTTTCTCATAGCCAACCCCCAGTGTTATACTTTTTTCAGCAATGTTCCAACAACTAAATTCCTCTAAACATTGTGACCAACTGAGGATTCGACTTTAAAAATATTATCCAATAGGAGATTTATTCATTCATACCTATATAATCAGTCTTCTAATATCCTTGTACTTGTTAAATTGATTTTGATATGAATGTAGAAAACAAAGCTCTCATTTTTTGTTTGGGTTTCCTATTTGTTTGTAAAATAGGGTCCCACACTCTAGTCCTAACTTTCATGTGTCCTAATATAGAGACCAGAATGGCTTTTAGGTCACATAAATCTCATTGCTCGAGCCCCCCTGACAGCTAGGATGAAAGACCTACCCCACTGTATCAGGCTTGAATTAAACTTTTATCTTTCAATATCTCTACTGACATGCAACAAGTATTTTGTTCCTCTCTGTGATGTATGACTTCCTCGACTGAGCCAGCTCCTTCAGTTTCATTGACAGGCTGATTTTTTGTTTGTTTGTTTGATTGCTGTATCTTCATATATTGGCCCTCTACTGAGTTACCATTAGGCTTACAGAGTTCATTTCGTGTTTCATTTCAGATTGAGCATGCCTTAGATTTTTATACCTCTGGATACAATGTTCACATCTTGCATTATCATAATTATTCCTTTAGCCACTCATAGGAGTTCTCTGGTCTTTCATTAAGTTTGTTTCTGCCTTCTTTGAATTCCTGTGCTTGGTCCCTCTTTATGTCATTTGACCACACTGAATGGTGTTCAGAGTATATTTTGACTTCTGTCTCTTGAGTTTGTTTCATAATTCATTTTGTCATGAGTATTGCTATTGTATTAGTGATTTGGGTAGGGAAATTTTATTAACATTGTCATATTGCTTTAGCTACAGCCTCTCAATTTTCTTTTACTATATGTCATTTAGGTCAGGTGGCAGGGATTTCCATATTAGGTGTTATGAATAAGCTTTGAGAATCTAGGTTGGTGGGCAGGAACTAGGTTATAGGTACACTCTAAATATATCATTACTTGCTTTCATGGCTGTACAAACGTTGTCAAGATTCCTGGTATCATTTTGCATTTAATTTTTTAAAAATATGGTTTACCAACTAAAGAAGGGTAAGGCAGAGTAGCCATGGGGGCGCACCTGACCCGGCGCTATCTGTGGGATGCCTCGGTGGAGCCTGACCCCGAGAAGATACCCAGCTTCCCTCCGGACCCCAGCTTTCCGGATCTCAAGGAGCGAGTGATGGTGGCCACACAACAAGAGATGATGGATTATCAGCTGACACTGCAGCAACGTGACTACTGTGCCCACTACCTCATCCAGCTGCTGAAATGCAAGCGAGACAGCTTCCCCAACTTCCTGGCCTGCAAGCACGAGCAGCACGACTGGGATTACTGTGAGCACCTGGATTACGTGAAACGCGTGAAGGAGTTTCAACGGAGCAGCGAATGCTCCAAAGGAAGAAGCGGGTAGCCCAAGGCCAGGGAGAAGGAGAGGTGGGCCCTGAGGTGGCCCTGTAGGGATTACCCGCCAGCCTGTGGACCTAGTGAAATAAAAGCTTTGGGTCACCTGCCTAAAAAAAAAAAAAAAAAAAAAAAAAGGTTTACCATTTTCTGTAATGGAGTTGTATTTATTTCATCTTTGAATCGTTCAATTCTTGATGTGAAATTTTAAGAAGAATTAAATCTTTGTTCTTCACATAGAACCTGGGAGAAGTTCAACAAAAAGAATGAGTGTATCTCTGCTAAACATGCCACAGGTCAGTGTCCTTTCCACATTTCTTTTTTTTTTTAAAAAAAAAAAACAACTTTTTATTCAAATCATCCAAATGTTTTATTCTCCACATATGGAATATTATCTAAAGGGCTTTTTTTTTTTACGATCTTTATTTTCTTCTGTAATAGTGAAAATTTAATGTTTTGGTCTTTCATGTATACATCATCTTTATATTTTAACTTGATTTTATATTGTGAGGACATATAATTCCCTTGGACTAGATACCTGCATGTTTCAAAAAGGATCTATTGGAATGATGCTCAAAGAACAGATTGATGGGTATTTTCTATGTTGAATAAGTTCTGTCCTTTTGTATTAGTGTAAAGTAAGGTCTCTTGTGCCACATAAATGGCATTTCAGGGAAGGTCAGGTTTCTAGCTTGTGAATGAGGATATAGAAATTCACATCACTAAAGAAGATATGAAAGAGTAGAATTTGTAGAAGGTAAAATTATAAGAGATCCACTGTTTTGAATCCTAATAGTAAATAAATCATTAGCTCCCTAGGGTCACAGATGATGGAAGGAAAATGTCTTTCTTTTACCATTATTGTGATTGTGAGCTGATACAGATTTCAGTATTCTAACAACATTTTTTTCACGGCTCATGTCACACAGTAATCACTGTTGACACCTGAAATCTATTTGTCTCAAGAGAGATACTGTCCCTGTGGTAAATTCTCAATATAGAAATTGTTATTTTCCTCTCTTTTTGGTTTCAGAAATAACTTTAAATCCTGTTTTCTTCACCTTTGTATTTCATTACATGAACTATATTAGTAAAATTTTCTAGAGAGGATAGCTATGGTGCTGTACATAAACCATCAATTTACAAACATAAATGAATGTTCTTTCTTTTTTTTTTTCGAGACAGGGTTTCTCTGTGTAGCCTTGGCTGTCTTGGAACTCACTCTGTAGACCAGGCTGGCCTCGAACTTAGAAATCCGCCTGCCTGGGTACCTCCCGAGTGCTGAGATTAAAGGCGTGTGCCACCATGCCGGGCAGGAATGTCCTTTCTTATTTTTTGTCTATTTTTCGTTAGAAGGGAAAGACTTGAATCAGTCTATGCTAATCCTCTTCAGTCAAGCTGTGCATTACATAGGGAAAACTGAAGGGTTGTGGCAATGTTTTGATTTTTTATTACAATACTATCTTCTTTAAGTACATAAGTGTATATCTGAATGTTTTTTATGTACACTGAATGATACATTATGCCCCTAAAACCATGAGTACAGCCCCAAACCCTTTGGGACTGAATTCAGACATAATAGTGAGCTGCAATATATTTAGAGAGAATTAGATTAGTTTTTAAAGTAGTAACAGCACGTACCTTTAACCTTTAGTCATTTGTTCATGTCGCAGGCTTACATTTTTTGAGGCATATTTGTAATAAAGACAATATATAGTCTGTATATTATAATTTTTGATAAACAAAAGAAGAATTACAAATCATACTTCTCTATGAAAGATGCAATTCTTATATACATATGGTCAAATTCTGAAGAAAAAAATATAATTAGAAGATTGAAATTTTCAGTTAAGTTAATACAGTGATGAATAAGTCATTAAATTTTAATGAATATTTAGTATAATTCTCCCTGAATTTAAAAACACAAAATGATCAAGAAATGATTATACTTCATTGGAATGCATTGTCACATATGTTATGTGCTTATACATACATATCTAATCATTTTATAGTGAAAGACCATGTGGTATTATTGAAATTGTTATTATGCATATTGATTATGCCAACATATGTAAAATGTTAAATAATTTTAAAGCTCCCTAATACTGTTTTTTTTTCTATTTTATGATTTTCAATATATTTTCATAAAATAATTTCCAAAACCATTTGATTTTCTGTGTCATGGAACGTTCAGTGTATGATGCAGTTCTATTGTGCTTAATGAAAAAGCTTAGTCATTTAGTCCATCCATTATTTCTGCATTTTGTATTCTACCTGTTTCTTCTAGAACTTGTGTAGCATTGAACTTAGGCCTCAGATTGTCAAATGGACATGTTGTAATACAGACGTGAGATACAGCTGCACATAAGACTAAGCTGGTGTCCATATTTGAACAAAGTGGACATTGTAAAATTTGAAAGCATATTTTTTTATCATAACTTGACTATCTCTAATGGGACACTGAGATTCTGTTTAATATCAACCCATATATCATAAAGCTACATTACTGCATCTAGACATCAAAAGTACATGTTATATTCTATAAATGTTTACTGCTTTTGAAATTACATCATGCATTCTCAGAGAAAAAGAAATATAAGGAAGTCTATTAGTAGTCTAGAAAGTTTCTTTGAATAAAGTTAATTTCTCTTCAATATACGTTGCTTTCATTTGCCTGAATGTATGCATATGTGCTATGTATTTCTCCTGTCAGTAGTGTAGTGTTCAGAAGAGATCATTGGATTTTTAACAAACTGAGTTTAACAATCTACTGTTTAGTGCCACGTGGGTGCTGGGAGTCAAATTTCATAATAGATGACATTAAAAGACAGTATACCATCCAAACTGCACACCAAAAGTTTTGAAAAGAGTGATGGTGGCAAATCTTTCATGTGCTGTGAAGGTCTCAGTAAATCACAGAAAATTCATGAAGACAAGAGCCTTTCTTTTTTCTTTTTTTCTTTTTCTTTTTTTTTCTTTTCTTAATTAGAGAGCCTTTCTAAATGTGAGCATTTTAGTAAGTCATTCTATAGATTGTCTGTGGAAGAGCAGCAATTCGTATCTATAGACACATTTCCATAGCACTTTTAGAAAACATTTGTTCTTCATATTTTCCTTCCTAATCTGCATCAAAAAGGATATCTTTTTAAAAATTTATTTATTATTATATCTAAATACACTGTAGCTTTATTCAGATGCACCAGAAGAGGGCATAGGATCTCATTATGGATGGTTGTGAGCCACCATGTGTTTGCTGAGATTTGAACTCAGGACCTTTGTAAGAGCAGGCGGGACTCTTAACCACTGAGCCGTCTCTCCAGCCCCAAAAAAGGATATCCTTTCTTTTCTTTTCTTTTCTTTTCTTTTCTTTTCTTTTCTTTTCTTTTCTTTTCTTTTCTTTTCTTTTCTTTTCCTTTCCTTTCCTTTCCTTTCTTAAGATTTATTTATTTATTATATGTAAGTACACTGTAGCTGTCTTCAGACACTCCAGAAGAGGGTGTTAGATCTAGTTACAGATGGTAGTGAGCCACCATGTGGTTACTGGGATTTGAACTCATGACCTTTGGAAAAGCAGTCAGTGCTCTTAACCGCTGAGCCATCTCACCAGCCCCCCAAAAGGGTATCTTAATTAGTTTTTTTGTAAAGTAAAAAAGTATTTTTGTCCAGTATCAGATAGGTAGTTTTCTATTCCAGGCTCTGTTAACCTTCAAGGATGTGGCCTTGGACTTCTCACTGGAGGAATGGGAATGTCTCAGTTTTGCTCAGAGGTCATTGTACATGGATGTGATGTTGGAGAATTACAACAATCTGTTGTTTGTGGGCAAGAATGAACTTCTTGTAGAATTCCCGTTTCTTTCTTTGAGTTTTCCTACTATGTGTTTATGTAAATGCTCTGAGATATCCAGATGGCCTTCCCTTCAGTCTCTTTTCCATTCTTTGTCCCTCTTTTTCCTTAAGACAAGAGCAATTCTGGGTCATTATATTTGAGGTGGGTATGCTGTCCAATTTGAAAATAACATTTAGCAGGCTATTATCATTTCCAGACATTTGATATAAATCATATTTGGGTTCTACATGTAATGATTCAAAAGAGAGAGAGAGAGAGAGAGACAGAGAGACAGAGAGAGACAGAGAGAGGAAAACCTCTCTTGAGAGTAGGAATCCATGAGATCACTGATTATTGAGTCCCTTACTCCTTATATAAGTAATTCATGTCACCTCTAATTGCCCTTATTTTTTATTCTTTGTTTTTTGTTTCAGAAAATCATTGCATACATGGAAAGTATGAGAAGGTCATGGATCAAGACAGCCAGTACATTGTTCTTGAACACATGAATATTCAAGAGAAGTCTTCTAAATGGAACAAGCTTAGCAATATGATTCTAGAATCCTCCGATTATACACCTCAGAAATGTACTGAATGGGACAAATGCTTTTCCCAAAAATCCCATCTTAATATTCATCAGAAAATTCATGCAGGAGAGAAACCTTACAAATGCAGTGAATGTGACAAATGCTTTACTGAAAAAAGGCAGTCTGAGAATTCATCAGAGAATTCATACAGGAGAGAAACCTTACGAATGCAGTGAATGTGACAAATGCTTTACTGAAAAAGGCCGTCTGAGAACTCATCAGAGAATTCATACAGGAGAGAAACCTTACAAATGCAGTGAATGTGACAAATGCTTTATTGACAAATACAGTCTGAGAAGGCATCAGAGAATTCATACAGGAGAGAAGCCTTACAAATGCAGTGAATGTGACAAATGCTTTACTGAAAAAGGCAAACTGAGAAGGCATCAGAGAATTCATACAGGAGAGAAACCTTACAAATGTAGTGAATGTGACAAATGCTTTACTGACAAAGGCAATCTGATAAGACATCAGAAAATTCATACAGGAGAGAAATCTTACAAATGTAGTAAATGTGACAAATGTTTTAACCAAAAATCATCTCTTAATAATCATCAGAGAATTCATACAGGAGAGAAACCTTACAAATGTAGTGAGTGTGACAAATGCTTTACTGTAAAAGGCCATCTGAGAATTCATCAGAGAATTCATAAAGGAGAGAAACCTTACAAATGCAGTGAATGTGACAAATGCTTTACTAGAAAAGGCAGTCTGAGAATTCATCAGAAAATTCATACAGGAGAGAAACCTTACAAATAGTTTGTATGTGACAAATACAATACTCACAATGTCAGTCTGAGAAATCATGAATTTTTTCATACAGTAGAGAATATTTATAAATGAAGTGAACGAGACAATCCTTTACCAAGATATATCATCTTAAAATTCATTAGAGAATACTTAGAGAAGACAAACTTTTCAAATATATTGTAGGTATGAATCCTTTCCTTTTGGCCTAGTTCCTAGACTGTAACAGTCAATACTTACAGGCTAGAAACTTAACGCATGCATTGTATGAAGAAATATCTTTGACTTCACTTCAGGATAGAGAGAACATCTAAGAACTTTTTAGGGGAAAGTATTTTTGTTGGGGAAAATGTGGCATATGTTTTATTCACGGTGTATTCTTGACAACACTTGAGGCTCCACACTAGAGAATTAGTATGATTATGAAAATCTTATGAAAACTTTCATGCAATGTTCAAATCTTAGATAATGTCAACTATTTATGCAGGGAGAAACTCTGAACATGTGAAAGTGTAGAAAGCTTTTCATGACACAAGTTTTTTTTTTACTTTTTCACCCTCAAATATTACAAGATGAAGACAAGTTGGAAGTCAGAAGATAGTATTGTGTAACACTTTCATTGAGACAGTAATAATCCATTTCAAAAGGAAACTATTTAAGGTCTTTAATGCAATCCTCAAAATATCTAATAAAACTGATAACATTCTGTATATTTAATTTAAATGATCCAATTAAGAAAAGTTATACTTAAAAGAGTATCTGGCAAACTGAGCCACTCAGACTGCATATTCTTTATCCTATAAATATACTTATAGATGTGAAGTGTGCTTCGAGTATCCAGTCATCATAATTCTTCTCAAATGCTTGTTAGGATAATAAGTGACTCTGAGTTTCCTGTGATCTGGTCAACAACTTCTTTCCTATTGTCCTGTAACTAACTCCAATAAAGCTGAAAGAATCTACAAGTTTGCTTTGGTTGTTTTTAACTTGCACTTGGGATACTCAGATGAATATATGTAGCATCTTCCCAGGAAATGCCTCACATAAAACTTACGCAGAAGTCATGAATATTTTTGCAAACCTATATCATAAAGTTAATAGTAATGATTTTCAACTGGTGAATAACAGTCTCTTTGGGATGTAATGACCCTGTCATAGTGGTTGCTTAAAAGCATAGGAAAACACATTTTTCCAATTGTCTTAAAACTGAGAAATCATTCATTGAACTGCAGGGTAGTCTGCCCACCTAAAAATAATTTGAATTCAATGTCCGTGTTTAGCATTAAAAGAGTTAGAAACACTGTTTTACATATGGTGATTTGTGTTAACTGAAATAGGTAAAATTCAGTTCAATGTTCCAGGCAAATATTACTAGGTTAAGATAAAAAGGCTCAAAAAAGGAAATATGTAGATGCCTTCAGAGCCTCAGAAATAACTCTTGAATTCAAGGAAGTATGAGAGAAAAATATAGAAAAATACATGAAAGCATGGCTTCATAGATTTCAAGGATACTGGCCCTTGATTTCAGATGATAATTAGTATTTTCTGCCAATTGCTTCTTCAGGGATGTTGAAACACATACCAGGCAAATTAAAATTAGGTGGCTTGAGTAGCTCTTACTATTCTGGAAAATGCAACCAGTTGGACAGTCTCTTGATTCGCATTGCACATGTTCAGTGGATTTAGGCCTTACTGCTTAATGACTGAGAGATCATTACCCAGATCTGAAGTGACTTCCAGGTTCATGGAAAAATTTCTAGAAGTAGACAATGAAGACAGACCTTACCTTGTACCCCTCACACAATATTCATTCTATAACCATTTATACACACACTTCTTATCTATGGTACTGCAAGCATATGGTGATGGTTGACAAAATAGGTCCAGGTAGACTCGGTTTGAGTAGTGTGGAAGATAGCATGTGTATATTGATAAAGATGCAAGTCCGTGGCAGGAACTGCAAACCAGAAGACTTGGACACTCCAAGGTCACAGAAGCTGCTAGGCTAGTGGACAGACAGAAACTGGAGAAAGATTGAAATCCCTTACTCTGCTGCTCATAAGAGCACTGATCCTCAAATCCTAGTGTGCATTTCATAACTGTGTTGTTAAATTGCTGACCATGTAAGTGTGGCGTATCCTGATTTTTTTTTTTTTTTTTTATTCATCTTATTGTTGCCTGGATTCTTATGTAATACTTTCTTAGAGGATGGACTGGTCAGTTGCAAACATGGTTATATTTCTCTGGTGGCATGTTCAAAGCTGATACAATCCACATCCATCCATGGTTTTTAACTCTGCTATTTAATCACTGTGCTAGTCAGATTCTTTGCCATTGGAGATTATACATCCACTGGAAGCTTTTTAGATATTAGTCCCATACAGACCACTGGAGTTTTGATTGAATCTTAAACAATATTTTAGCAATATTTTTTTAAGTTTTAGCTGTCTTTAGATTTATCATTATATAAATATTTATTAAGCAACAAAACACTCTGTATTAATATTGAACCTGAAATATATGAACTGTCTGATATAAATACAGCATTCATTAATTTGTTCTCATATACTGATTTATTAATGTTATACCTTAGCTTGTGAAAAAAAAAATACCCTAGGTATGATCCTGTGTGATGATAATAGGTCAGAATGTTTTATAGTTTGAAAAAACATTATAATTAATATAACAATACATGTGAATTTTTAAATAATACTAATCAGTTAACCATTTGAAAAATTCTGTCTTTTGTCTCCATCCAAAAATGCATTGTTCTCATGCATGTTGGGGCTGGCCTGTGGCTCTCATGTCCAGGTTCGAGCCTGGGAGGCAACCTGGAGCTGAAAGAGAAGAGGGAACCTAGGCGGGTCGAGAAATAATGGAACCAAGACATGCTAGTCTGCTCAAGGTTCAAAAGTTTAATAAAAAAGTCTGCGCTTATAAAGAGAGAAACCCATCCCCAGTGATGCCAAGTTTCTTGATGTAGAGATGTGAAGTTGTCAAAACAGCCTTTTAGCAGAAATTCACCAATTTCACAGTTTGCAGTTAACTCCAGAAAATCTTGGAGAACCGGTTCAGCCTCACAGTGTCACATCAAAGGAAACTAGTAGAGTGGAGAAGCAGCACAGCAGGTGGCCCTGCCTCAGTGGTAAACAGTCTGAACCAGCCTGCCTAGGCTGAAGGAGGATACACATGCACACATGACTAATTGGGGTTTTTTGTTGTTGTTGTTGTTTTTTGTTGTTGTTTATTTTATTTTATTTTATTTATTTATTTTTACTTTTCTTCGAGTCAGGGTTTCTCTGTATAGGCCTAGCTGTCCTAGAAATCACTTTGTAGACCAGGCTGGCCTTGAACTCAGAAATCTGACTGCCTCTGCCTCTCAAGTGCTGGGATTAAAGTCGTGCACCACCACCGCCCGGCTTGTTGATTGGTTTTGGTTTGTTTTATTGAATAAGAACCTTGGCAGGTGCAGTGAAAGGAGACTATAACAAAGTACCAGGTATTCTTCAGGTTTTGAGAAAGGGACAATCAGGCTCCAGGAGACTAGGATTGACATGGGCATATTCTCTTGGAGGGCTGTTGTGATGATGTACCAGTTAATAGAGTTGCTTTCTTTTAAATAGAAAACTGGTTCAATACCTAACCCCCATGGTAACTGACAATCACCCTAAATGTCAGTTTGGGACATCTGATGCCTTTATCTGAGTCCAGATAGCAACAGTACTGAGCAACTCTTCTCTCAGTAACCTCTAACACAAGTCTCCCCTCATTCTACTTAGTAGCAGGAATCCTTATCTATTCGATGTAGAAGTAGTGAAGATCTTTGCCTAATCTATAGGGATCCTGAAGACGGTGTCTTTCGACTTACAGAAGCGTTTCACATTCATGAGGTTCCTTTTATTAAAAATTCTTGACGTTAGTTTCAGAGCCATGAGTGTTCTGTTTAGGAAGTTGTTTCCTATTCCAATGAGTTCAAGGCTATTCCCCACTTTTTGTTCTATTAGATTAAGTGTGTATAGATTTATAATGAGATCTTTGATTCATTTGGACTTGAGTGATATGCAGGGGGATAAATATGGATCTATATTCATTTCCAACATGAAGACATCCAGTTAGACCAGAATCATTCATAGAAGATGCTCTCCACTTTCATTGTATGGTTTTAGCTTCTTTGTCAAAATTTAAGTACCTGTAGGTGACTGTGTTTATTATTGGGTGTTCTATTGAATTCCATTGGTTCACCTATCTAGTTCTATACCAGTACTGTACAAATTTTTATTACTATTTTTCTGCTGTACAGCTTAAAGTAACAGATATTGATACCTCCAGAAGTTTTGTTGTTGTTGTTGTTGATGAATATTTTATCTATCCTGTGTTTTGTTTTGTTTTGTTTTTTCTTTTCCAAATGAAGTTGAGAATTTTTTCTTAAAAGTTCTGTGAAATTTTTTTCTGGAATTTTGATGGGAATTGCCCTGAATCTCTATATTGCTTTTTGGTAAGATGGACATATTCATGTGCCTATTCCATTTATACATGAGCAAGGGTGATTTTTCCACCTTCTGGGAGCTTTCTGTTTCTTTCTTAAGATACTTGAATTTCTTGTCTTTCACTTTTTTACTTGCTTAGTTAGAGGTAGATGAATGTATTTTATTTTGTTTGTGGCTAATATAATGTGTTCTGTTTCCCTAACTTCTTTTCAGCTTGTTTATCACTTTGTGTAGGGCAGAGCTAATGATTTCTTCAAGTCAATTGTGTATGCAGACACTTTGCTACAAAGTTTATCAATGTAATTTCTGGAAGGATTTTTTGGGCTCACTTATATATACTATCATATTAGCCAAAAATAGAAAACTCACTATTTCTTTCTTTCCAAATTGTATCCCCTTGATTTCTTTTAGTTGCCTTATTGCTGGAGCTAGAACTTCTAATACAACATGAAAGAGACACAGAAGCAGAGACTGCCTTTTCTTTTTTTCTTTTTACTTTTTTTTCCCATATTTTTATTAGGTATTTTCCTCATTTACATTTCCAATGCTATCCCAAAATTCCCCCATACACTCCCCCCCACTCCCCTACCCACCCACTCCCACTTTTTGGCCCTGGCATTCCCCTGTACTGGGGCATATAAAGTTTGCATGACCAATGGGCCTCTCTTTCCAGTGATGGCCGACTAGGCCATCTTTTGATACATATGCAGCTAGAGTCAAGAGCTCAGGGGTACTGGTTAGTTCATAATGTTGTTCCACCTATAGGGTTGCAGATCCCTTTAGCTCCTTGGGTACTTTCTCTAGCTCCTCCATTGGGGGCCCTGAGATCCATCCAATAGCTGACTGTGAGCATCCAACTTCTGTGTTTGCTAGGCCCTGGCATAGTCTCACAAGAGAGAGCTCTATCTGGGTCCTTTCAGCAAAATCTTGCTAGTGTGTGCAATGGTATCAGCGTTTGGAAGAGACAGCCTTTTCTTGTGATAGAGAATACTTTCTTGAAACCTTTGTTGTTAAAATGGTATTGTTGTTGTTGTTTAATGAAATTCCAAAGCCCTGAGTACACTTCCTATAAATAACTGGTCAATTTCATTATTACCCTGTGCCAGAGAGCCTGGCAGACCTGTATGGGTTCTTATATGTGTTATATATAGTCCATTACTCTTATTTCTGATTATTTATTGTAGTTGAATAAATAGTGAAGTCAATTCAGAATCATCCTATATAAGATCAGCAGTATCTACGTGTAAAAGAACCCTTTCTGTATACTGAGAGTCAGTTACTATATTAAGACCCTTGAAAATCTGAGAACACCATGAGTATTGCACATAATTAAGATTTTTGAACTGATTTCTAGGAACAATCAGTCACCTTACTTAAATCTTCTGCCTTTTCTTATTTATTAGCCTCAGTGTAAATTGTAGCGGCTCCAGATATTGGAATTGCTTTAACAATATGAGGGAAAATCCAAGTAGTTCATTTTATAAAAGTCACTTGCTTTTAGGGTGTCTGTTGTTAATTTCTCCAAGAAATTACTGCATACTTTTTACCAACGTTCATGTTTTATCCATAATGAGTCATCTCTGCATTAAAAAAAGGTACCACGATTTCAGTTGGATTCATCCCAACTAATTTTTGAAGTCTCGTTTTACTTTTAGTGATAATTCAGAAACCATCTCCCTGTAGTTTTTTAATTTCCTACTCTGTTTATGTGCTAAGAATGTCCACTCTAATACATAATCTTCCCTCTGCATGAAAATTCCTGTAGGGGAATGAGTAGAAGGTAAGATAACTAAGATGCAGGCCATTTTGGAACAATACAAATTAGTTGTGTATCCTGCAATTTCCTTTCTACCTGAGCTAAGTCCTTCTCATCCTTGGCTGTTAATTTCTCCAGGCTATTTATATCTCTATCACCTTGTAATAAATTTGAAACAAATTGCTTAGATCTTGAGTGGCCAAGCCAATTGGAAGCCACAGCCAGTTAATATCTCCTAATAACTTCTGAAAATCATTAAGAGTCCTCAATTGGTTTTTCCTGATTTGCACCTTTTGTGGCCTAACCTTTTGCAGACTTATTCTGTATCCTAGATAATTAATAGAATCCACTCTTTGTATCTTTTTCGGGGGCGATTTGCAATCCCCAGCAAGGCGAGATTTTTTTTTTTTTTTTAATTTCATCAAACATTCTTTCCAGGAGAATGCAATGGGATTCCTGGCTGCAAGGATCTCATTGGCTGAATAACCTTTTTAATTGCTCTGAGACCTCTCAACAACCTCCATTTTCCAGATATTTTTAAATGACAACTGCCTGAGAATTCCAAGGTCTGGTGGATTACTCTATAGGCTGAGCAACCAGCTGCTCTTGGACTAGCTGTTCTAATGCCTGTTGGTTTTCAGTTGTCATATACAATCAATCCAAATGGGTGGGTCATTCAACCACCTCCATGGTAAGGCTGTTGGTGTCTTATCAGTAGTGTCTCCTTGATGTAGAGCTAAATTGTCAACCTCTGCTGTATCTTGTTTATAGATAGCCTAGATAGTTTCTAAATGCCTTTGATAACAACATTCATTAGCTAATTTTTTTAACTGCCATCACGGCTCAAGACCCCCGATGTTTGATCAGGCTTAGATGGGAGTATAATAGTTTGTGCAGTACTTGCAATAAAGGAGTCTGCATTTGCCACTTGCCTGATTCCCAGAATCTGTTTCTTTGATTCTGTGCCTTCTTTCCACCACCCCAAGGGTCTCAGTAGGGTGCAGGCAACAATTACACAACTGTAATGTGCAGTTTTAAAACTATGTTGTGGTATAGCCTTTTAACTAAAGAATTAGTTTAATCAGGAAAAAAAATCAAAACCATTACCTTGGGGAACAACAGACTGTCATCAAGGTGACCTGTGTGAAGACAGAATGTCACAGAAACATATTTGTAAAAGGCTGAATGTGCAACTGTTCCCAGATCTCAAATTCCCCAAAGAGACCACCAGGAATCACAACTCTGATGCCTGAGAGTTTTTTATTGAAGCTCCAGCTTAGGCCACAAACCTACCTGATACAACCAGATAGGAGAGTGATCCCTTGGGTAATGGCATTTATAAAGGAGAAAAAAGAAAAAGACAAAAAGAAAAACATAAGGGGGATTTTCCAAGCTTTAACATTATGTGATTGGGTAAGAGTGTAAAGGAATATTGGCCTTTAAGCTGATTGGTTTATAGCAACTGGTCTAACTACAAGGAAGGAACACCCATCCAAAAGGAGCACCATGAGCTGGAAATGGTTCATGTTTCCTGAGCCCAGCCCATTATTTTCAGTTGGCCATGGCTGTTATGTATATTTTCCGACTGCCAAGCATTTTTTTCCCCCAGAACTCAAGGGAGCAGGCAAGTCACCAAACTGAATACATTTAACAGGATTTCTCTGCAGTATTGTTGTTCTCATGACTTATAACATTTGATGGCTTTATCACATGGCTTATTCATAGGGTTTCTCTCCTATATTCAATTTTTATATATTCTGAGATATTATTTGTGTGAAAGAAAGGGCTTCTTCATATTTTTTAGAGAAGGCAGGCAAACTCCCGGACAAATCACACCAAGCCTCAGGTCTCACGGGGGAGGTTTTATTGGCAGAAGCAGCCTCTGAGAGGGAGTGAGAGGTAAGAAGAAGAAGGGCTGTGGGACAGGGGAAGACTCTTTTATTCAGTACATGAGGATGGGAGGCATGTAAAAGGGGAGTGATACCATGGTGTGTGTCATGACAACAGATGCAGGAGCAGTGCTGTTGCCTAGAGATGAGGAGCCTCTTCACTGGGTCGAAAACCTGACTGTAAAGACACTTCTAGCTGTCCACAGATGCACCTGGTGCTAACAACATTGCTTATATTTGTAGTACTTCTCTTCAATAAAAATTCTTTTTTGAGCCAGGCAGTGGTGACACATGCCTTTAATCCCAGCACTTGGAAGGCAGCTAAGTTGATTTTCACATTTCTCTTTTGTTAGCCTGTTTAGTAACTTCTCATAACAAAGACAATATTATATAGTCAGGAAGGTTCAACTTCTCCACGTCCAGTGAGTTCTCTGGATGGCATGCGTGGTAATGGAGAACTGCTCTCAATTTCTACAGAAAAAAGAGTTATCTTATCAAGTGTCTAGATTGCTTATGGATCCAAGGGACCCACTTAGCCAAAAACTCAATTAAATAAAACTCAGGTAGTGTACTAGAAAGCTCATTTGAAGCAAATACCAGGTCAGTTGGGACTTCTTCACCCCCATTAGTAGGTTACTGAATTTTGATTGTCTTTATAGCATTTAAGAAGTATGTACCACTGTAGTTTTCCATATCATCACTCAAATGCCCCTCTCAATTCCAACTGTCTCTCAGCATTTTCTCCTTCAACCTTAACTTCCCTCCCACTCTCTTCCTCATTTTCCCATTCACATCCCCATCTGCCTCCAATCCATCCATGGAATCTATTTTACTTACTTCCACCAGGGAATCTGGGTGCCACTGTGTGCTCTGAAGTCAACTCTTCTATACTTAATATCTCTGAATAAAATGGGCCTATGAATATCAAGTTCATTGTTTTAGCAGTGGCTAATATCCACACATAAGTGAATATATTCCATATTTCTCCACCTGTGTCTGGTTTACCTCAGTAGATAATTTTTTTCTAGGTACATCTATTTGCCTGAACATTTTAATGTGAATATCTATCTATCTATCTATCTATCTATCTATCTATCTATCTATCTATCTATCTTTCATCAAAATAATGAACAACTACTATAAATTAGCAGCTGTCTCTTTAAAAACAGAGAAGTCAGAACTGAGTTCCACATCCAGAGTAAGTTGCCTCAGTTGCTGTGGGAATGCTAGGACAACAACTGCAGAGCTTTCCTTGTGTCTCAGATTCTTCACTCCTTCCAGGTATGCAATGGTACCTATGGAAGGGGAAAGAAAATTGTTAAACTCCCTAACCACAGAAAGGTCACAACAACCTTACCACTATTGATGTTAGCTGCTGTACATCACAGCCTCTAATACTAGCAACAGTATCAAGACCAGTTCTCAAACACCTGTTCCCATTGATCCTTCCTATCCCGACTGGCTAGCATACAGCCTGTGCTCCACTGAAATTATATGGATAGGAAATAGGAATCCATTCTTCATTAAACTGAGCCTTCTAAAGCAGTCACACACCTTCTTAGCAAGTGTCTTGTGATGGTGCTGGAGGATCCTGGCTTTCATGTTCTGCACAGGAAGCTGACATAGATTATTTTTCCTGGGCTGCCAGGATCTTATGGATTCTTTTCTATGGGTGCTCTGAATTAGTTTGTGGTCCACCACCCAACAAGTAATCCTCCCTCTTCCTGCTTTCAACCTGTCTATCTGAACCATGCTCTGCCTCACCCCATTTCACAACTAATTTTTGTTTATTGCAAGATTACACTTCTGTATGTCCAGATGTCCTGGCACAAAAGTATCCACTTTCTGCCCCAGCTTCTTGTGAGCTGGCTTGGTATATTGACCAAACAGTTTTGTCAAAACTTTTCAAACAGGCCATAGATCTTCAGGTGTTCTACTTTGACAGCAATGAGCTATTCGTCTTCCAGAGTCAGTAGGACTGTGATTGACTGAAAGGCATACCCCATTCAATTATCCAAAATATTCAAAGAAATGTGTTTTTCTAGCAACATTAATAACATAGCAACATTTACACATAGGTAAATAAAATTTAAATATATACATCTCTTAGTTTTTAATCAGTGAAGAGGATGGACATTTTGAATTAGAGTTGTTGCTGTACCACAGTGAATTCAGTTACATCCTCAGATGCAGAGGATGTGGATGTTGCAAAGCATCTCCCACCTGTGTCTGAAAGTGTCCTGTGATTGTGGAAGCTACAATGATGATACTTTCCTCCTCCTCCTCCTCCTCCTCCTCCTCCTCCTCCTCCTCCTCCTCCTCCTCCTCCTCCTCTTCCTTCTCCTTCTGCTGCTGCTGCTCTTTCGCCTCCTCCTCCTCCTGCTTTTGCTCCTCCTCCTTTTTTTCTGTTTTGGTTTTGGTTTTTGTTGTTGTTGTTTTTTTTTTTTTTTTTTTTTTTTTGAGATAGGGTTTCTCTATGTAGCCTTGGCAATCCTGGAACTCACTCTGTAGACCAGGTTGGCCTTGAACTCAGAGATTCACCTGCCTCTGCCTCCCAAGTGTTGGGATTACAGCCGTGGGCCTCCACTCCCTGTGATGATACTTTCTTTTCTCTATCACATGGGTATTAGTGTGTGAAGTGTCCAGCGGCCTGGTACACCATCACAGAGCATAGATTACTACTGCGTCCATACACCTGTGACATCTCTGGCCTATGGAGACCATTTGAGAATGGCTATTACCTGTGAAATCTGTTTCCCTGCCTTCAAAGGTGTGATTCTTGGGATTTTTGTGAATCACCCAGCACCTTCCATTTGGAAAACCAGTAACCACACTCTCACCTACATTCTGTGCATTTCCCTCATCTTCTCTTTCTTTGGCTCCATGATATTCACAGGCCTTTCACACTCAGTCAGTTTTATAGCGAAGCAAACCATGTTTGTAGGTGCATAGACTAGGATATTTTTTCCCAAACTTTTAGCAAAATTGACCATGGTTCTCAATTTCAGAGTGTTCTTTTACTTAAATTTATTCACACTATGAACATCATCATTAATATTTCATGTGTAGGCATTAGTACTTGTATCTCCCAAATTCTATTCTCAAATTTCTGTTTTTTTCTGCATTTTTCTGTGAAACATTTTGCTGGCTTCTGGTAAAGTATATTCTCTATGGGTCATTATAAATGAAAAACATCAAAAAGCTAAAATTTCAAAGGGGAAGAAATTTTGTGCTCAAAACTGAGTTCATTAGTCAGAATGAAAGACTATGATTGATGTTTACTGGTTAGGTGATACAAGCATGGCAGTCTCTGCAAACCCTAAGCCTGGTAGAATAACAATCCATGAGACCAAAAGAAATCTAGTTCAATACCACTCTATAAGTATTTCAGCACTGGTTGTGGGTGTGTTGTGAGTTATTGTCAATGAAATTCTTGCAGCACTCAGGGAAAATCTATCCCAGTGAATATGTGAATAGCTCTGAAGTAAAAGGTCTCCTGGCAGTCAGAAGTCATGATATACCTAACACAATGCACCATGGAACATTTTACCACACACAGAGATTTAATGGGATAACACTGGAGGGAGACTGCCTCTGCTCAGGTGAGAAGCAGAAGAGAAATGAGTGGGAGGCATTTGGGGGAGGGGGATGGGGAGTAAAGGATTTTCAGGATTGGAAATATCTCTGGTTGGATATTGCTGGGGTTTTATGTTCTGAGTTTGAGTAAACTAAGGAGTTTCTGAATTATTAAAACTGGGAAGTAAACTATACATTTTCCCTGTAGACTCAGTGGCCAATGCTGACTGAAGCTTCAAGATTCTGATCCCAGGATGGTTTATTTTAGGAAGAAGTAAGCACAGTATAATTTCAAAATGAAATTTCTTGGTAATAATTGTCTCAATCATCTGTGCACAGTGAAGATGAAGGTGTGGCTACCTCAAAAGTCTTTTGCAAAGTACAGGTGTTTCTTTCTTAAAGTTGGATTCTAAAAATAAGGGCCTAGAGGAGGATCCAGCATACAGTGTAGAGGACACCAAGCTGTAAGGCACATGTCCCATGTCCCCCAAGGATGGTTTGTACTGATGGAGAAACAATGACCTAGGATTGTAGTCTGGGACAATTTAATAGTCTGGGACTTTCAGGTGTGGTCCTGCACTTCAACTACCACAGGTCACCAAGCTGCTTACTACATCCGTTCCTTTACTTCTGGTAAAAAAAAAAATGTGTACTTTTTCTTGCACTATAGAGAAAACCCTGTGGTTTTACATTCCTGGTTACCCTAGAGTTTATTTTTGACCACAATTTCCTTTTGCCCTCTACAGAAAAAATATATTTTATGGTTGTTTCTAGTTCTTAGGATGTTAATGTTGTGTTAGTGTAAATGGAAAGACAATCAAAAGATGTTTTCTAGAATATAAATTATGTTGTTGAGATATACAGAGTGTGATTACATTGTTTGACTTCATAGACATAAAACATGCAAGTGTTGCTGACATAATCCCAGCAATCAGAACACTGTGGCAGGTGTATTCCTTTACATTTGAAGTCAGACTAGTATACATCAAAGTGACATTCCAACATTTGGGTCACAATTTCCTCTTCTGTCCTGCATGGATTCTCCACAGGTATTGAGGTTCTCAAGATTTTAATCTAACTTTTGTGATCAGTCAGGTCCTGGAACAAAATCACTGAACCGGCTTGTGTAAATTACCTGTTCTGTAGTCAGTCATTCTCGGAACAGGGTGCTTCAGGAACCACCTATTTTTCTTTCTTGGCTCCAACTTGGTCTAGGGGGTCAAACTTAAATTTTCTACCTTACACATGGAGACAAAAGGCAAATAGAAAGGGAGAGATGCATGAGGCAGCCTTCAGGAAGTTAAAGATTTAAACTAACTGAACAGACACACAGAGGATGGAAGGCACAGGGAACATGAAGTAGAGAATTCAACTTTGGACTCACACTTAGTTAAATGCTCTGAGGGAAAGGCTTTAATTTCTTTCCTTAACTCAACTCAGATTCATCATAAATCACCAGTATGTTTATTTAATCTATTCACATATGAAGGATCAATTAACTTGTAAATTTTTTTTTTTTGCATAAGTACAATATGGGAAAAACTAAAAGTCACCACAATGGGAAACTAGTAGCTCTGTCATCTGAAAGGTGTCCAATGGGCACAGAACCCTGTTCTTTAAAGACAGAACCCCAGGTCTGGGCTTGTGCTTCTGAGCTCTCACCTCCATGCTTAGCTAGAATCCATTTTAACCTCTCACAGTCATCACAACAGATTTTAAACCCTGGAGGTTACATGAGAATCCTGGAACTCATTATAATCATAAAAAGGGCTGACTTCCTAGCAATAGTCTAATGAGACCTGGGTAAATCTCGAGTCTTCTTTTGCCAGCTTATGCTGACATGCATGGGTGTACATAGAGTGTTACAGTGAACAATAAGGAAACCATTTATGAACAAAGTGCAGTATGTATTGTAATTTTGTTCTAGTTTTCTTTCCTTCTTTCCTTCATACTTTCTTTCTTTTCCTTTCTTTTTTTCTTTTCTTTTCTTTCCTTTTCTTTTCTTTTCTTTTTCTTTTTTTTGACAAAAATCTAGACAATTTTCCAAAGGAGTTTCTCTTTAGTGCCTGATCCTTCAAGCAGTAAATAATATTGTGCCTTGACCTAACATCATGTTAATTTTGTCCAAGACTTATAATTTGTCTCCCACAGGTTCTCTCTGTATTATTTTTATTTGCCTTACTGCATTTTATTTTCAGGTTCTATTTTTTTTTCTTTTTTTGGTTTTTTGAGACAGGGTTGCTCTGTATAGCCCTGGCTTTTGGGAACTCACTAAGTAGACCAGGTTGACCTCAAACTCAGAAATCCCCTTGCATTCGCCACCACACCCAGCTTTTTTTTTTTTTTTTTGGCATTTCTAAGCATCTATTGAACTCAATTTTAATATTTTATAGTGTCCTCATTTCCTTCAGGCATCTGGTGTTATTTTCGTGCCCGTGATTCATTTTGTTCCTGTCTGAGTGGATTTACATGGTTTACAAACTTTAATCTCCTTGGTCATTACTATGGATTTTCAATTTTTATCTTGGATATCATGTAAACTGTGTTCCTTATAGAATACATATATGGTTTGCGGTTTGAGCCAAGGACATTTTGTCATAGTTTCTGTTTGTTTTGGAGATCTGTTCTGAGCATCAGAATTCAGAAGGATTAATTGTGTGCATTTTTAGCCCAGATTGCTAGACTCACAATATGAGAAGTTAGACAGGATTAGTTGTATCTGAAGGGTTCAGATCTCAGTGTCCTAGTATATCCAGTTCTTGTCTAGTCTAGCAGGAACCTTGTGGGGAAGCTGTGCAGAGTAGGTCCTGGGAAGTTGTGTGGAAGACAGGCTGCAACAGAGTTGGAGGAGTGGTTCCTGATTGGGGAGTGTGGGATTCCTGCATAATTTGATGAGTTTAAGGAAAAGACTAATTAAAAGCACAGGAACAAGCAAGCAAGCAAGCAAGCAAGCAAGCAAAAATCCAAAACAACAAAAATTGCTGTGAAGAATTGGAAGCTAATTAATTAAAAGGTCTCGAAGTAGGTAGGCTTAGAAGAATTGCAGGAAGCTGCTGAATATTGGGCGGGTCCAGAAGGCGGGGCTAGGCAGAAGTGAAGGGAAGTTCCACCATTTCAGCATTCTCCTTGTATCTCTGCTGTCTTGTGTTCGGGAAGTCCTGGAGGGAGACTAGTGCCTAGTATTTGTGGAATCTGAAAACTTCCTTAAGCTGCAGTTGTGCTGGCCTCCTAGGACATTCAACAGCTGATCCTGTCACCTTCCAGCTCAGAAGAGTGGTTGGGCCTGGAAATGGGCAGGAGCAGGGCAGGCTTGTGGGCAGGGGTGCATTTTCTGCTGCCACTCTCACAATTGCGTTTAGGAATTCTCTTGTATTAGGTATTTTCCTCATTTACATTTCCAATGCTGTCCCAAAAGTCCCCCATACCCCGCCCCCCCCCCCCCCGAGAAACAGAAATAGTAAGGAGTAGCTTACTAAGGGGACCCACTTAGCCAACTCAGGTAGCTTATTAGAAAGCTCACTTGAGGAACGGATCCGGATTAAGGGTTGGAGGCGGGTCCTGGGCACTAGCGGTTCCGACCCCGCACCCCGCCCTCCGCGCCGCACCCGAGTGGCCCCCAGCCGAGCGGGCCCCCACTTCTCCGCCCGACCCAGACCCTTCTGCGCCTCCCTTGGCCTTTGTTCGGCGCCAGGAGGCCGGGCCCGCGTCAGCCTCCTGGCTCCGTACGCGAGGTCGGGGATCTGCGGCCTCCGTGGCCCCCCTCTCCAGCCCGCCCTGTTGTGGAGCCCGGCGGGGCGGCGGCTGCCAGGGCGGGGTTTGCGGCGCTCAGGAGAGGCCCCGGCTCCGCCCCGGGCCTGCCCAGGGGGAGAGAGGAGCGGTCGGCAGCCGGGTCGGGTCGGGGCCCCTCCCGAGAGAAGAGTGGAGCGGCAGCGGCGGCAGAAATGATGGAAGAACTGCATAGCCTGGACCCAGGAAGGCAGGAATTACTAGAGGCCAGGTTCACTGGAGTTGGTGTGAGTAAGGGACCACTCAACAGTGAGTCTTCCAAGCAGAGTTTGTGCAGCGTGGGGTCCTTGAGTGATAAAGAAGTAGAGACTCCTGAGAAAAAGCAGAATGACCAGCGAAATCGGAAAAGGAATGCTGAGCCATGACACTAGGCAAGGGAAAGGCACTTCTACGGGGACAAAAAATTAGTGATTCCTTTGAGTTTGCTGGGGGAAGCGGGCCAGGAACCAGCCCTGGCAGAAGAGTTCCACCAGATGCATGATCCTCAGAGCAACATTCCTTATCCAATCCCTTACCGCGTGGAGTAGAACAGCCTCTGTATGGTTTAGATGGCAGTGCAGCAAAGGAGGCCTCAGAAGAGCAGTCTGCTCTGCCCACCCTCATGTCAGTGATGTTAGCAAAACCGCGACTTGACACAGAGCAGTTGGCACCACAGGGAGCTGGCCTCTGCTTCACTTTCATCTCTGCTCAACAAAATAGTCCTTCTTCAATGGGTTCCAGTGTTTGAAAGTGTCCTGTGATTGTGGAAGCTGCAATGATGATACTTTCTTTTTGTTGTTTTGTTGTTCTTTGTTTGTTTTTTTTGAGACAGGTTTTTTTTCTTTGTTTTTGTTTTTTGTTTGTTTGTTTGTTTGTTTTTGTTTTTTTGAGACAGGGTTTCTCTGTAAAGCCCTGGCTGTCCTGGAACTCACTCTGTAGACCAGGCTGGCCTCGGACTCAGAAATTCCCCTGCTTCTGCCTCCCAAGTGCTGGGATTGAAGGCGTGTGCCACCATTCCCAGCGATGATAATGTCTTTTCTCCATCACATGTTTATTAGTGTGTGAAATGTTCAGAGGATTGGCACACCATCACAGAGCATAGATTACTATTGCATCCATACACCTTTGACATCTCTGGCCTATGGAGACCCTTTGAGAATGGATCTTGCCTATATGCATCTATGTTTCCCTGCCTTCAGAGGTCTGATTCTTGGGATTTTTGTGAATAACACAGCACCTTCCATCTGGAAAGCCAGTAAGCACCCTCTCATCTACATTCTGCCCATTTCTCTCATCTTCTCTTTCCTTGGCTTCATGATATTCACAGGCCATTCACACTCAAATCATTTTTATCATGAGGCAAACCATGTTCATAGGTGCATAGACTGGGATTTTTTTCCCTAAACTTTTGGCCAAGTAGATCTGGTTCTGGATTTCAGAGTGGTTTTGTTTTTTGTTTTTTGTTTTTGTTGTTTTGTTTTTTGTGAGACAGGGTTTCTCTTTATAACCCTGGCTGTCTTGGACCTTACTTTGTAGACCAGGCTGGCCTCAAACTCAGAAATCTGCCTGCCTCTGCCTCCTGAGTGCTGGGATTAAAAGGTATACGCCAACATGCCTGGCTCAGAGTGTTCTTTTACTGAAATTTATTCACAGCATGAACATCATCATTAATAGTTCATGTGTAGGCATTAATAGTTGTATCTCACAAATTATAGCCTCAAATTTCTGGTCTTTTCTGCATTTTTCTGTGAAACATTTTGCTGTCTTCTGGTAAAGTATATTCTCTATAGGTCATTTATAAATGAAAAACATCAAAAAGCTAAAATTTCACAGGGAAGAAATTTTGTGCTCTAAACTGAGTTTATTAGTCAGAATGAAAGACTATGATTGATGTTTACTGGTTAGGTGATATAAGTATGGGGGTCTCTGCAAATACTAGGTCTGATAGAATAACAAGCCATGAGACCAAAAGAAATCTAGTTCAATACCACTCTATAAATATTTCTACACTGGTTGTGGGTGTTTTGTGGGTTATTGCCAATGAAATTCTAGCAGCACTCAGGGAAAATCTTTCCCAGTGAATATGTGAACAGTTCTGAAGTAAAAGGTCTTCTGACAGTCAGAAGCCATGATATACCACAACGTCCCATGGAACAATTAACCACACACAAGAAATTTATTGGGAAAACACTACAGGGAGGCTGCCTCTGTTCAATTGAGAAGCAGAAGAGAAATGAGCGGGAGGCAGGCTTTGCATAGTTTAATTTTTTGGGGTGGGTGTGGGGGAAGGATTTTCAGAATTGGAAATAGCTCTGGTTGGAGATTGCCTGGATTTTATGTTCTGAATTTGAGTAAACTAAGGAGTTTCTGAGTTATTAAAACTGGGAAGTAAACTATAAGTTTTCCCAGTAGATTCAGTTGCCAATGCTGAGTGAAACTTCAAGATTCTGATCTCAGGGTTGTTTTTTTTAGGAACAAGTAAGCACAGTAAAATTTTGGAAAGAAATTTTTTGGTAATAATTGTCTCAATTGTCTGTATACAATGAAGATGAATGTGTGGCTACTTCAAAGGTCTTTTGCAAATTACATGTGAGTCTTTCTTTAAAGTTGGATTCTAAAACTAAAGAGCCTAGAGGAGGATCAAGCATACAGTGTAGAGGACACCAAGCTGTAAGGTACATGTCCTATATCCCCCAAGAATGGTTTGTACTAATGGAGAAACAATGATCTAGGATGATTGTCTGGGACAATTTAATAGTCTGGGACTTCCAGGTGTGGTCTGCCACTACATCTACCACAGGTCACCAAGCTGCTTACTACATCCATTCCTTTACTTCTGGTAAAAAAAAAAAAAAAAAAAAAGTGTACTTCTCTTACACTGAAGAGAAAAGGCTGCGGTTTGTGGTTTTACATTCCTGGTTAACTTAGAGCTTATTCTTGACCATAATTTCCTTTTGCCCTCTACATAAAAAAATATATTTTATGGCTGTTTCTAGTTCGTAGGATGTTAATGTTGTGTAGTGTAAATGGAAAGATAGTCAAAAGATGTTTTCTAGAATATAAATTATGTTGTTGAGATATACAAAGTGTGATTACATTGCTTGACTCTATAGACATAAAACATGCAAGTGCTGCTGACATAATCCCAGCAATCAGAACACTGTGGCAGGTGTATTCCTCTACATTTGAGGTCAAACTACTCTACATCAAAGTGACATTCCAACCTGTGGGCCCCAATTTCCTCTTCTGGCCTGCTTGGATGCTCCACATGTATTGAGGTGAATTTCCTAACCTTTTCAGTGGGTGTGTCTGTATTTTCAAATTTTTATTGGCAGAGAACTAAGTGCTAGCAGGATCTTGATATTGTCATTTTTATGGCCCATCACCAGCTTTACATTTGTAAATACTCCTTTCAGGCCTGCTGAGATACTTGGATGGCAAGCAGCTCTCTATGCCTTGAGGCAATACAGTGAAGTTCTGGTGATGTTTTACACCTGATTGCTTCTAAGAAAAAACCTGACATCCAATTCCTGGTACAAGAATTGGAGGGCCGGGGCAGGTGAGATGGCTCAGTGGGTAAGAGCACCCGACTGCTCTCCCGAAGGTCCAGAGTTCAAATCCCAGCAACCACATGGTGGCTCACAACCATCCGTAATAGATCTGGCACCCTCTTCTGGAGTGTCTGAAGTCAGCTATAGTGTACTTACATATAATAAATAAATAAATCTTAAAAAAAAAAAAGATTTGGAGGGCCGAATTTCTGGATATTAAAAGAGATATAGAGAGTAGAATGCAGATGTAGGAGATTTAGTGGGAGACATAGAAGAGAACAGATAGATGAGAACGGAGCAGGAGAGAGGTTAAGTGGTATCTATGTATGAGGTCATAGGCTTGAATTGTCTTAAATCTAAATGATAGCTGGGAGACTGCTCCAATGAAAGTTTTATGCTTTACACTATATAGAAACCTTGTAATTATTTATAACACTGGTGTGTCCACAAACACTCCCAGTATACTCATGTCCACACACTTGTGTATATAGATATATAACATTTAACCAGAGTGCTTTTGGTATTTAAGTCAAATTAGACATTGATTGGTTATTCCCAGTAAATTCATGACATCATTGCCCTAAGCATATTTTGCTGGAAGGAAAAATTATAGATCAACATCTTTTTGGTTGGTTCTGTGTGTATATTTCACCTTGTGTACCTTTCAAAGCACCTTCCATAAGGAGGACACTGGAACATAAAAGTCAATGTTCCTGGCACCAGTTTGACCTTTTCATATACAGTGTTTTGTGTCAGCCCTGTCTTTACAATGAAGACTTAATGTCAGTTTGTGAAAAGCAACTCCTTTTGTTGTCAGTGGCCAGCAGTCTTTGGATATTTTTATGAAACTACGCTGGCTAGCAACTTTCTTGATGTAACACAGTGGAAAAGACAAGATCAACTGGAACTACATCTCTTTCAGAATTCAGAGACTTCATTTGAAACACCTTCATACATTTATAAGCTGGTACTTTAAAAAAATTTTTTTTTGTTTTGTTTTGTGAACATCTTGCTAAGACTACATCCAGCAGGACTCCATGGAGTCTTGCTCCATGGTGCTTTCCTATGCATTGGCAGAACCACACGTGTGACAATGTATTATATAAAACATATTACCTTCTAATAGATGGGGAATTTTCCTGGACCTCACAACCAGAATTAAGGCAACTTGAAGAATTTTAAGATTTAGAGCTGTGATCCTACTGTTTACGCAACTTGAGGGTTTAGCAAACTTTTCAAAGAACAATGTAAAACTAACATGTAAAAACTAACATTATTCTCCTTGGACTTCTCTTGATATCAACTTTTAAAACCTAACGTGATGCATAGATACAATGGTAATTTATGTAGTTTTTCAAGTCCTGCTCAGAAACACCATGAGTGTCATATGATGAAAGCATGAAATACAGAGGCTTAAAACATAGTTCAAAAATGCATATACAGTTATGGGTATTGGTTGATAAAAGTCATGTTTATAAATGCCTGTTGTCTTGACCACTTGCCACTTGGAGCCAGTTACCTAATCCTTTATAAAATATTACTATTCACTATCCCATTCTTTCCCCATGTGATGGATCCCTTGATGTTCTAGAAGTACTCCAAAGCTTTCTCTCAAGGCCAGTCAGAGAGATACAAACAGACAACAGATTACACAGATACACAAAAACATGGAAACAAAAGCAGACAGAAAGGGAGAGATATACAAGCAGCCTTCAGGAAGTTACAGATTTAAACTAACTGAACAGACACACAGAGGATGGAAGCACAGGGAACATGAAGTAGAGAATTCAACTTTGTACTCACACTCAGTTTAATGCCTCTGAGGAAAAGGCTTTTATTTCTTTCCTTAACTCAACTCAGATGCATCATTAATCACCAGTATGTTTAATCTATTCACATATGAGGAATCAATTAGCTTGTGACTTTTTTTTTTTTTTTTTTGGCGTAAGTACAATATGGGAAAAACTAAAATTCACCCCAATGGGAAACAAGTAACCCTGTCATCTGAAAGGTGTCCATGGGCACAGAACCCTGTTCTTTAAAGTCAGAACCCCGGGTTTGGGCTTGTGCTTCTGAGCTCTCACCTCCATGCTGAGCTAGAATCCCTTTTAACCTCTCATAATCAGCACAACAGGTTTTGAACCTAAGAGGTCACATGAGAATCCTGGAACTCATTATAATCATGAAAAGAGTTGACTTCCTACCAATAGTCTAATGAGACTTGGGTAAATCTCTAGTCTCCTTTCCCCCACTTATACTGACATGCATGGGTGTCATAGAGTGTTATAGGGAACAATCAGGAAACCATTTATTAACAAACAGTGCAGTATGTATTGTAATTTTGTTCCAGTTTCCTTCCTTCTTTCCTTCCTTCCTTCCTTCCTTCCTTCCTTCCTTCCTTCCTTCCTTCCTTCCTTCCTTTCTTTCTTTCTTTCTTTCTTTCTTTCTTTCTTTCTTTCTTTCTTTCTTTCTTTCTTTCTTTCTTTCTTTCTCTTTCTCTCTGTCTCTCTCTCTCTCTTTCTTTCTTTCTTTCTTTCTTTCTTTCTTTCTTCCTTTCCTTCTTACTTCCTTTCCTTACTTTTTTTTTGACAAAAATCAGGACAGTTTTCTGAAGGAGTTTCTCTTTATTGCCTCATCCTTCAAGCAGTAAATAATATTGTGCCTTGACCTAACATCATTTTAATTCACCATTTTCTTTGCTTGAGGCATCCACCTCCTCTACTTTTTCTTTAAGTCTGATAATCTGTCTCTCACAGGTTCTCTATGTATCATTTTTATTTGCCTCACTGCATTTTCTCTTCAGGATTTTTTTTTTTTTTTTGGCATTTCTAAGCACCTATTGAACTCAATTTTAATATTTAATATTTTATATTGTCCTTATTTCCTTCAGGCATCTGGTATTATTTTCTTGCCCAAGATTCATTTTGTTCCTGTCTGAGTGGATTCACATGGTTTAGAAACTTTAGTGTCCTTGATCATGACTGTGGTTTTTCAATTCTTTGTCTTGGATATCACATAAAATGTGCTCCTTATAGGATACGTCTATGGTTTGTGGTTTGAGCCAAGGACATTTTATCTACGTTTTTGTTTGTTTTGGGTATCTGTTCTGAGCATCAGTATACAAAGGGACTGCTTAATTTTGTGCATTTATAGCCCAGAGGGCTACACTCACAATATGAGAAGTTAGACAGGATCCATTGTATCTGAAGGGTTCAGAACCCAGGTGCAGTGTCCTACTACATCCAGCTCTGGTCTAGTCTGGCAGCAACTTTGTGGAGAAGCTGTGTAGAGTAGGTCCTGGGAAGTTGTGTGGCAGGCAGCCTGCAACAGAGTTGGAGGAGTGGTTCCTGATGGGGAGTGTGTGATTCCTGCACGATTAGATGAGTTTAAGAAAAAGAAAAACTAAAAGCAAAGGAACAAACAAGCAAGCAAGAAGCAAGCAAGCAAAAATCCAAAACAACAAAAATTGCTGTGAAGAAGTGGGAAGCTAATTAATTAAAAGGTCCATAAGTAGGTGGGCTTAGAAGAATTCCAGGAAGCTGTTGAATTTTGGGCGGGTCCAGAAGGCGGCGCCAGGCTGAAAGAAGGGAAGTTCCGCGGTTTCATCTTTCTTCTTGCATCTCGGCTGCCTGGTGGTCAGGAAGTCCTGGCGGGAGACTAGTGCCCAGTATTTGCGGTACCTGAAAACTTTCTTAAGCAGCAGTTGTTTTGCTGGCCTCGTAGGACATTCCGGAGCTGGTCCTGTCACCTTCCAGGTCAGAGGAGCTGTTGGACTGGGAAACGGGCAGGAGCTTGGCAGGGGTGTGGAGCAGGGGTGCATTTTCTGCCTCCATTCTCACAATTCAGTATTTGCGGACCGGAAAACTTCCTTAAGCTGCAGTTGCCCCTCCTAGGACATTCAGCAGCTGGTCCTGTCACCTTCCAGGTCAGAGGAGCTGTTGGACTGGGAAATGGGCAGGAGTAGGGCAGGGGTGTGGAGCAAGGGTTCATTTCCTGCCGCAACTCTCACAATTCTGTTGTGGCTATCTTACCATTGTCAGGAAGTTTGAGATCCTGTGAATTGGGTTCATGGTAATGCTTTACTCAATTTTATGGTTGCCAGAATATTTTTCTAAAATATCCTCGGAGATCCTTGGCTGCATCTGGAGTTTGTATACCGGGAGGTTTGCCTTTGCAAAAGCCTTTATAAAGCTCCTGTAAGCGGGGCGTGGTGGCGCATGCCTTTAATTCCAGCACTAGGGAGGCAGAGGTAGGCGGATTTCTGAGTTCGAGGCCAGCCTGGTCTACAGTGTGAGTTCCAGGATAGCCAAGGCTACACAGAGAAACCCTGCCTCGAAAAACCAAAAAAAAAAAAAAAAAAAAAAAAAAAAGAAAAGAAAAAAAGAAAAATAAAGCTCCTGTAATTCAAATTCGTTCATGCTTTCTTAACTCCCCTGTTCTTCCATTTGCCATTTCATTTCCCTTTCTCCAGGGAACTGAGTAGGCATCCTGAGAGAGCTTTGTAAGTATTTGTCATATAGGAACCAGTGCAGATTTGATTGAATTCGAAAATATTCGTTATAAAGTATCTTTGAAAGACCCAAAACGTGAGGACTCTCCCACTTTCTGACTCAGGAGAGGCGACACTCCAAATCACTTGCAAGAAAGGGTCTTGATGCAAATTGCAAAAGGACTTTTATTTCAAGAGAACTCTCAGGCCCAAAGTCATACACCATGCATGGCTAGAGGACTGTGGTGTGTAGAGTAGGTGGGTAAGGGGGTATTTAAAGGAAGAAACCATAAGTCAAGGGGATGGGGAGGGCATTGTTGGAAAATACCAAAAGTACCAGTTAAGTGGAAAGTCAAGACAGTTGTCTATTAGTTTCAATAACAATAGCACTTTTGCACAGTGAGTTCCTGGAGTGGTCACGGTGGGTCAAGGTGATTTTCTTTGCCAGAATATTTTTCTAAAATATCCTCGGAGATCCTTGGATGAATCTGGAGTTTTTATACCAGGAGGTTTGCCTTTGCAAAAGCCTTTATAAAGCTCCTGTAATTCAATTTCTGTTTTATGGTTAGCATAACTTGGGGGCATTGAGTCACAAAGATCTTATTATTAAACCTGTCCCTAAAGGCCTACTTTTTGTTTTTATGTTTCACTTTTTAACTGTCATGTCGCTTTACATATTAATATTAACCTAGCAAAGTTATAGGCTCTGTTAGTTTAACACTGAGGTATATGCAGTCTTTGATGTAAATACAGCATTGAGAAATGTGTCTTCATAGCCTCAGTTATTAATGTTACAAGTTAGGTTTGAATAAAACATGAAGACAGGATTGCAGCAAGGTACAGCTGAGGAGAAGATACATAGTAGGTTCTGTCAACCCTGAGTGTCGCCAGAGAAAAACTAATTGTACCATGTGGGCAAGTTTTATAAAATAATACATCCTGACCAAGAGATGGATTTGGTCACATGCTACAGGCATTTTATAGGCAACTGTAGTTTCCCATGAGGCTTTATTATTTTCCTAAGACATGCAACTTGCAGCAATGCACAAAGATACCTGTTTCATGTGCTGGTGGTGCAGTTAATTTTTGGCATTTCAGTCTGAGGGAGAAAGCATTCAGAGATATCTGGCTGGTTCCAAACTGCACCAGGCCATCAGGTGGGGGGAGGGGAATTGAGGATGAGATGGAGGACAGAGGGGCAGTCCAAGAAATAAACAGGAGCCAAGAAAACACCTACCCAACTATGACTTTATTGATATGTTAACAGACACCCCAGTTAGCCATTCCTCCTGAATTTCTTTGAATCCTTCCAAGGTTCTGCCCAGCATGCTGTGAGAGAATGATTTCAGGCAAAGATATTTTAATAAGTGGAAAACTTACTATGGATTAAGACAAAATTAAACAGCACCTTTGGATTGATTATGGTTGCTCACTTACATAAGAAAAATGACTCCTTGCTTCATGAAAAGCCCATGCACATTCATGGTCTGTTGAGTTCTGCACTGTGGACTTGCAGCTGTGGGAATGCTTAGAACCTGCACTCAGGGCTTTTTTTCACAGACCTCTTGTTGGTGAAGTCCAACTGTCTGGATTGTGTGGATTAGAATAATTTTCTTCCAGTCTTCCCTGCTCTTCTTCCTTGTTGCTTGGAAAAGGACTCTGTATGTGTGTTAACTGTGTGACTGACTGCACAACTCTAGGGTAAACTGAAATACTCAGAGAAAGAGACATTTTCATAATTTTTTCTCTTTCACTCATGTTTATCCTTTTATCATGCATTGACATCTCTCTTTTGTGTTCCATGAAAAGTTCCAGGTTCATTCTGAATAATATTTTCCCATTTTCAGGTGGTCATATGCTCATCCAAATGTGCATAACTGTAAATCAACACTAAGAGCACTGGATAGTTAAGGTCAAGGAGATTCTCACAAAGGATCCAGGTATGTTAGAGGTATTGAACAAGGGGTGGAGTGGGGCTCACCTGTTAGTAGAAACAGGACATGAATTTGATTTTGCCAGATTCTATTTCTTTAATGATTCTGGAAAAGAATAATATTAGATGAGATGATGTGGATTTCCCATGATAGGCAGTGCTGTCAGTCGTCACTTGATGTTAATATTAAATTAATTTTGATTCTGGGAAATTGCTGTTGCCCATTGTAATCCAAGTTTCTTTTACCCAGATTGAAAGCATCATCAGGCTATGGTTATGACAAGGGCAATTTATACATAAAGCAAATGTCAGCAGTAGATTCTCTCCTAGGGCCTGAAACCTTCCTTATGAATTTTCAAGCTGATTTCCACTGTAACCTATGTATTTTTATTTTCTTGTGGAGCTTGAACCTTCTGTTACCCACAGATAGTCTTGCCACTGTCATAAAAATTTCCATGCCTTGTCTGACAGATTCAGATTTTAGCAAGCAGGTTGCAAACCTGAGTATGATATTGATAACTCTGTTTCCTGCCCCAATTTTCCTAGCAGTTTTTGTCACTTTGAAAATTACCACCAGGGTGTGTAAGATGTCTGCTGAGAGTGAATGGTCTGATATGAGGTGGTTTTCTCCAGAAGGTCTACTTGCTTTCTGAATCACCTATTCTGTCCACACTAAATGTTTTCCTGTCCTTGACCTGTGTTCTTATTGATGCTCTGTGTTGCATTAATCCACATTAGAGTGGAATAATTATTTTTGACCTTCTCTGTACTGGTTGCTTTAGTTTTGAGTCTGTTTGCCTTATTTCTGAGGTATGTTTCTTCTCTTCTATCCTTGAGAGCTTTCATACTGAGCAGTGTCTACTTTTTACCACAGGGCTGTATAAGTAAGTTTCATTCTCCTATTGTCACTGTAATTTGGGAGGATTCCTGCCTACATCTATTAACCTAGGCCTAGTCATGTAAGCTTCTACTCTCCATACAGTAATATCTAGGCCTGGTGTGTTTTCAGCCTCTGAAATTTGCTGCTGAATAAGCTCCCCCTTTCTTATTCCTTCTCAATGCTTACCTGGCTGATTCAATTCAGTTTTTCCAGCTCACACTCCTTTCCCAGCTGAGTTCTTCTCTCAGACCCAGAATTGTTCCACTAGGCCTTAAATTAACTGTCGAAAATTTTTGTAATCCTTTAGCTCCTTCTCTTTCTCCTGCTCATTCTGTCTTTGCCCATGCCTAGCATGTTCTATCTTCAATCTGACTCTGTAAAACTCTCCCAGTAAAACTGTGTCCTTCTCCCTCTCTGTGGCTCTACTCTCTCAACTGTACTGTAGCCCATGCCCTCTACTGTATTCCTTTTTTATGCATATTACAGCTGTTAGAATATTTATAGGGAAACATTCTGGTAGAGTATTTGTATTATCTGTTTTCTTTGCTATTGCAGATATTACAAAGCTCTTAAAGTTTTCTTTAATCTATGGTATCTAATTCTCCTGGTGCTAGCATTTTCAGGTGAATGGTGTTTGTACAAAATCAGTGTGGAGGATTTGCACATCCTTGTCTCTCTAGTTAGTAGGATAGAATGATGATAGATGTCTTCAGTTTCTGTAGTGATAGAATTAGGATGATGGCTATGATGTTCATTAGACTCAGTGATTTTCTTTCTCTTTTTTTAAAAAAAAGATTTATTTATTTCATGTATGTGAGTGCACTGTCACTGTCTTCAGACACACCAGAATAGGACATCAGATCCCATTAAAGTTGGTTATGAACCACCATGTGGTTGCTGGGAATTGAACTCAGGACCTCTGAGTGATGTTCTTTCTCTTCCACATTCTTCAGAGCTTTTATAGTGATCCACTGTGATATTTTGTAGGCCTTTTGTAGATATAATGACATGATTGAGAGCCTTCTCTCACTGATTGTATGTACTTTGTGCCTTGAGTTATTTGGTTTTTGCTTCTTGAAACAGTATTGCATCTATGACATGAAATCAAGTGGAGTTCATTTTCTATATCCATTAGAGAGAATTTTATTATTTTATTCATGCATATTTCTATGGTCATTTGCTTTTGCATCCCGGTACAGACAGCTTGTGTGATGACTGCACCACATTCCATTTCTTTCTGTATTCTGCAATATTCTCTGTGCAAGATGATTGTGGGATTTTCTAACAAAATTTGTGAATTCAGTGTTGCACCTATTTAGTTCTCAGACAGTGTTAGAAGACACTCTGCAGGTCTGGGTTTCCACACTTGCTTAATGCCTGCCTAGAGTTAGGACATAGACAGTTTTCTTGTTCACTTCTTCCTAGGATATCATTGTTTTCCCTGTTAGTTCCCATTAATTGTGTATGACTTTCTACAGCATTCCATCATCTGCTATGCCCCAGTTTCAATGTAAACTAATGAGGCACCAAGACAACAGGACACACATAGAACATAGATATACTGTATCTGCCTGGGAGAATGAAATGGAATCTCCTCAAAGGATTAGGTATTGTAT
>NW_028227261.1:11135000-11305000 GCF_978045245.1 Mus caroli | reverse complement strand
AAACATTACAATCCCAGCTGAGTATTTTAGACTAGAGTCAGGCTGTTGACACCCAACTGCAGACAATATAGTTACAGGGTTCATATTTGAGCAAAACTGACCCCTGTAGAATTTGGAAGCATAGTTTTACTAAACATGACTTTACTATCTGAGATGTGTCACTTGGATCATTCTTGTTATCAAAAAACTGTTCTTAAAAATATATTCCTGCTGGGCATGGTGGCACATGCCTTTAATCCCAGCACTTCGGAGGCAGAGGCAGGTGGATTTCTGAGTTCGAGGCCAGCCTGGTCTACAGAGTGAGTTCCAGGACAGCCAAGGCTACACAGAGAAACCCTGTCTCAAAAAACCAAAGGAAAAAAAATATTCCTGCATCTAGACTTCAAATGTATACATTACAATAACTAAATGTATGCTGTGAGACCATTATGTCATGTACTTTTACTGAGAGGAGAGAACACAATATAGACTATGATGATTTTAGATGATATCATTTCTTAAAATGGCCTCATAGTTCCCATGACCTAACATACATCCTGTTCTTGATTAGGTTTCAGAATATGACATGAATTCTTTCTCTGAAAGGGAACCTTAAATCCAATCAGAATATGTTTTACTATATTTGTTCTGTATTTTTGTCTATTGCTTTCATTAAGCACCATGTTCAAGGAAACTAATAGAAGAAAAAGACTACTTTGGGTAATGCTTCCAATGGCAGGGAGGACAGATAGAACATTGCCATGTTGTTGAAATAGAAAGGTGAAAGATCACATCCTCAACCCCAGTCACTAAAGAGGAAGAGAGAATTAAGATGGCTTGGATCTATTCTCTTTTCTCATAGCCAACCCCCAGTGTTATACTTTTTTCAGCAATGTTCCAACAACTAAATTCCTCTAAACGTTGTGACCAACTGAGGATTTGACTTTAAAAATATTATCCAATAGGAGATTTATTCATTCATACCTATATAATCAGTCTTCTAATATCCTTGTACTTGTTAAATTGATTTTGATATGAATGTAGAAAACAAAGCTCTCATTTTTTGTTTGGGTTTCCTATTTGTTTGTAAAATAGGGTCCCACACTCTAGTCCTAACCTTCATGTGTCCTAATATAGAGACCAGAATGGCTTTTAGGTCACATAAATCTCATTGCTCGAGCCCCCCTGACAGCTAGGATGAAAGACCTACCCCACTGTATCAGGCTTGAATTAAACTTTTATTTTTCAATATCTCTGCTGACATGCAACAAGTATTTTGTTCCTCTCTGTGATCTATGACTTCCTCGACTGAGCCAGCTCCTTCAGTTTCATTGACAGGCTGATTTTTTTGTTTGTTTGTTTGATTGCTGTATCTTCATATATTGGCCCTCTACTGAGTTACCATTAGGCTTACAGAGTTCATTTCCTGTTTCATTTCAGATTGAGCATGCCTTAGATTTTTATACCTCTGGATACAATGTTCACATCTTGCATTATCATAATTATTCCTTTAGCCACTCATAGGAGTTCTCTGGTCTTTCATTAAGTTTGTTTCTGCCTTCTTTGAATTCCTGTGCTTGGTCCCTCTTTATGTCATTTGACCACACTGAATGGTGTTCAGAGTATATTTTGACTTCTGTCTCTTGAGTTTGTTTCATAATTCATTTTGTCATGAGTATTGCTATTGTATTAGTGATTTGGGTAGGGAAATTTTATTAACATTGTCATATTGCTTTAGCTACAGCCTCTCAATTTTCTTTTACTATATGTCATTTAGGTCAGGTGGCAGGGATTTCCATATTAGGTGTTATGAATAAGCTTTGAGAATCTAGGTTGGTGGGCAGGAACTAGGTTATAGGTACACTCTAAATATATCATTACTTGCTTTCATGGCTGTACAAACGTTGTCAAGATTCCTGGTATCATTTTGCATTTAATTTTTTAAAAATATGGTTTACCAACTAAAGAAGGGTAAGGCAGAGTAGCCATGGGGGCGCACCTGACCCGGCGCTATCTGTGGGATGCCTCGGTGGAGCCTGACCCCGAGAAGATACCCAGCTTCCCTCCGGACCCCAGCTTTCCGGATCTCAAGGAGCGAGTGATGGTGGCCACACAACAAGAGATGATGGATTATCAGCTGACACTGCAGCAACGTGACTACTGTGCCCACTACCTCATCCAGCTGCTGAAATGCAAGCGAGACAGCTTCCCCAACTTCCTGGCCTGCAAGCACGAGCAGCACGACTGGGATTACTGTGAGCACCTGGATTACGTGAAACGCGTGAAGGAGTTTCAACGGAGCAGCGAATGCTCCAAAGGAAGAAGCGGGTAGCCCAAGGCCAGGGAGAAGGAGAGGTGGGCCCTGAGGTGGCCCTGTAGGGATTACCCGCCAGCCTGTGGACCTAGTGAAATAAAAGCTTTGGGTCACCTGCCTAAAAAAAAAAAAAAAAAAAAGGTTTACCATTTTCTGTAATGGAGTTGTATTTATTTCATCTTTGAATCGTTCAATTCTTGATGTGAAATTTTAAGAAGAATTAAATCTTTGTTCTTCACATAGAACCTGGGAGAAGTTCAACAAAAAGAATGAGTGTATCTCTGCTAAACATGCCACAGGTCAGTGTCCTTTCCACATTTCTTTTTTTTTTTAAAAAAAAAAAACAACTTTTTATTCAAATCATCCAAATGTTTTATTCTCCACATATGGAATATTATCTAAAGGGCTTTTTTTTTTTTACGATCTTTATTTTCTTCTGTAATAGTGAAAATTTAATGTTTTGGTCTTTCATGTATACATCATCTTTATATTTTAACTTGATTTTATATTGTGAGGACATATAATTCCCTTGGACTAGATACCTGCATGTTTCAAAAAGGATCTATTGGAATGATGCTCAAAGAACAGATTGATGGGTATTTTCTATGTTGAATAAGTTCTGTCCTTTTGTATTAGTGTAAAGTAAGGTCTCTTGTGCCACATAAATGGCATTTCAGGGAAGGTCAGGTTTCTAGCTTGTGAATGAGGATATAGAAATTCACATCACTAAAGAAGATATGAAAGAGTAGAATTTGTAGAAGGTAAAATTATAAGAGATCCACTGTTTTGAATCCTAATAGTAAATAAATCATTAGCTCCCTAGGGTCACAGATGATGGAAGGAAAATGTCTTTCTTTTACCATTATTGTGATTGTGAGCTGATACAGATTTCAGTATTCTAACAACATTTTTTTCACGGCTCATGTCACACAGTAATCACTGTTGACACCTGAAATCTATTTGTCTCAAGAGAGATACTGTCCCTGTGGTAAATTCTCAATATAGAAATTGTTATTTTCCTCTCTTTTTGGTTTCAGAAATAACTTTAAATCCTGTTTTCTTCACCTTTGTATTTCATTACATGAACTATATTAGTAAAATTTTCTAGAGAGGATAGCTATGGTGCTGTACATAAACCATCAATTTACAAACATAAATGAATGTTCTTTCTTTTTTTTTTTCGAGACAGGGTTTCTCTGTGTAGCCTTGGCTGTCTTGGAACTCACTCTGTAGACCAGGCTGGCCTCGAACTTAGAAATCCGCCTGCCTGGGTACCTCCCGAGTGCTGAGATTAAAGGCGTGTGCCACCATGCCGGGCAGGAATGTCCTTTCTTATTTTTTGTCTATTTTTCGTTAGAAGGGAAAGACTTGAATCAGTCTATGCTAATCCTCTTCAGTCAAGCTGTGCATTACATAGGGAAAACTGAAGGGTTGTGGCAATGTTTTGATTTTTTATTACAATACTATCTTCTTTAAGTACATAAGTGTATATCTGAATGTTTTTTATGTACACTGAATGATACATTATGCCCCTAAAACCATGAGTACAGCCCCAAACCCTTTGGGACTGAATTCAGACATAATAGTGAGCTGCAATATATTTAGAGAGAATTAGATTAGTTTTTAAAGTAGTAACAGCACGTACCTTTAACCTTTAGTCATTTGTTCATGTCGCAGGCTTACATTTTTTGAGGCATATTTGTAATAAAGACAATATATAGTCTGTATATTATAATTTTTGATAAACAAAAGAAGAATTACAAATCATACTTCTCTATGAAAGATGCAATTCTTATATACATATGGTCAAATTCTGAAGAAAAAAATATAATTAGAAGATTGAAATTTTCAGTTAAGTTAATACAGTGATGAATAAGTCATTAAATTTTAATGAATATTTAGTATAATTCTCCCTGAATTTAAAAACACAAAATGATCAAGAAATGATTATACTTCATTGGAATGCATTGTCACATATGTTATGTGCTTATACATACATATCTAATCATTTTATAGTGAAAGACCATGTGGTATTATTGAAATTGTTATTATGCATATTGATTATGCCAACATATGTAAAATGTTAAATAATTTTAAAGCTCCCTAATACTGTTTTTTTTTCTATTTTATGATTTTCAATATATTTTCATAAAATAATTTCCAAAACCATTTGATTTTCTGTGTCATGGAACGTTCAGTGTATGATGCAGTTCTATTGTGCTTAATGAAAAAGCTTAGTCATTTAGTCCATCCATTATTTCTGCATTTTGTATTCTACCTGTTTCTTCTAGAACTTGTGTAGCATTGAACTTAGGCCTCAGATTGTCAAATGGACATGTTGTAATACAGACGTGAGATACAGCTGCACATAAGACTAAGCTGGTGTCCATATTTGAACAAAGTGGACATTGTAAAATTTGAAAGCATATTTTTTTATCATAACTTGACTATCTCTAATGGGACACTGAGATTCTGTTTAATATCAACCCATATATCATAAAGCTACATTACTGCATCTAGACATCAAAAGTACATGTTATATTCTATAAATGTTTACTGCTTTTGAAATTACATCATGCATTCTCAGAGAAAAAGAAATATAAGGAAGTCTATTAGTAGTCTAGAAAGTTTCTTTGAATAAAGTTAATTTCTCTTCAATATACGTTGCTTTCATTTGCCTGAATGTATGCATATGTGCTATGTATTTCTCCTGTCAGTAGTGTAGTGTTCAGAAGAGATCATTGGATTTTTAACAAACTGGGTTTAACAATCTACTGTTTAGTGCCACGTGGGTGCTGGGAGTCAAATTTCATAATAGATGACATTAAAAGACAGTATACCATCCAAACTGCACACCAAAAGTTTTGAAAAGAGTGATGGTGGCAAATCTTTCATGTGCTGTGAAGGTCTCAGTAAATCACAGAAAATTCATGAAGACAAGAGCCTTTCTTTTTTCTTTTTTTCTTTTTCTTTTTTTTTCTTTTCTTAATTAGAGAGCCTTTCTAAATGTGAGCATTTTAGTAAGTCATTCTATAGATTGTCTGTGGAAGAGCAGCAATTCGTATCTATAGACACATTTCCATAGCACTTTTAGAAAACATTTGTTCTTCATATTTTCCTTCCTAATCTGCATCAAAAAGGATATCTTTTTAAAAATTTATTTATTATTATATCTAAATACACTGTAGCTTTATTCAGATGCACCAGAAGAGGGCATAGGATCTCATTATGGATGGTTGTGAGCCACCATGTGTTTGCTGAGATTTGAACTCAGGACCTTTGTAAGAGCAGGCGGGACTCTTAACCACTGAGCCGTCTCTCCAGCCCCAAAAAGGATATCTTTTCTTTTCTTTTCTTTTCTTTTCTTTTCTTTTCTTTTCTTTTCTTTTCTTTTCTTTTCTTTTCTTTTCCTTTCCTTTCTTAAGATTTATTTATTTATTATATGTAAGTACACTGTAGCTGTCTTCAGACACTCCAGAAGAGGTTGTTAGATCTAGTTACAGATGGTAGTGAGCCACCATGTGGTTACTGGGATTTGAACTCATGACCTTTGGAAAAGCAGTCAGTGCTCTTAACCGCTGAGCCATCTCACCAGCCCCCCAAAAGGGTATCTTAATTAGTTTTTTTGTAAAGTAAAAAAGTATTTTTGTCCAGTATCAGATAGGTAGTTTTCTATTCCAGGCTCTGTTAACCTTCAAGGATGTGGCCTTGGACTTCTCACTGGAGGAATGGGAATGTCTCAGTTTTGCTCAGAGGTCATTGTACATGGATGTGATGTTGGAGAATTACAACAATCTGTTGTTTGTGGGTAAGAATGAACTTCTTGTAGAATTCCCGTTTCTTTCTTTGAGTTTTCCTACTATGTGTTTATGTAAATGCTCTGAGATATCCAGATGGCCTTCCCTTCAGTCTCTTTTCCATTCTTTGTCCCTCTTTTTCCTTAAGACAGGAGCAATTCTGGGTCATTATATTTGAGGTGGGTATGCTGTCCAATTTGAAAATAACATTTAGCAGGCTATTATCATTTCCAGACATTTGATATAAATCATATTTGGGTTCTACATGTAATGATTCAAAAGAGAGAGAGAGAGAGAGAGACAGAGAGACAGAGAGAGACAGAGAGAGGAAAACCTCTCTTGAGAGTAGGAATCCATGAGATCACTGATTATTGAGTCCCTTACTCCTTATATAAGTAATTCATGTCACCTCTAATTGCCCTTATTTTTTATTCTTTGTTTTTTGTTTCAGAAAATCATTGCATACATGGAAAGTATGAGAAGGTCATGGATCAAGACAGCCAGTACATTGTTCTTGAACACATGAATATTCAAGAGAAGTCTTCTAAATGGAACAAGCTTAGCAATGTGATTCTAGAATCCTCCGATTATACACCTCAGAAATATACTGAATGGGACAAATGCTTTTCCCAAAAATCCCATCTTAATATTCATCAGAAAATTCATGCAGGAGAGAAACCTTACAAATGCAGTGAATGTGACAAATGCTTTACTGAAAAAGGCAGTCTGAGAATTCATCAGAGAATTCATACAGGAGAGAAACCTTACGAATGCAGTGAATGTGACAAATGCTTTACTGAAAAAGGCCGTCTGAGAACTCATCAGAGAATTCATACAGGAGAGAAACCTTACAAATGCAGTGAATGTGACAAATGCTTTATTGACAAATACAGTCTGAGAAGGCATCAGAGAATTCATACAGGAGAGAAGCCTTACAAATGCAGTGAATGTGACAAATGCTTTACTGAAAAAGGCAAACTGAGAAGGCATCAGAGAATTCATACAGGAGAGAAACCTTACAAATGTAGTGAATGTGACAAATGCTTTACTGACAAAGGCAATCTGATAAGACATCAGAAAATTCATACAGGAGAGAAATCTTACAAATGTAGTAAATGTGACAAATGTTTTAACCAAAAATCATCTCTTAATAATCATCAGAGAATTCATACAGGAGAGAAACCTTACAAATGCAGTGAGTGTGACAAATGCTTTACTGTAAAAGGCCATCTGAGAATTCATCAGAGAATTCATAAAGGAGAGAAACCTTACAAATGCAGTGAATGTGACAAATGCTTTACTAGAAAAGGCAGTCTGAGAATTCATCAGAAAATTCATACAGGAGAGAAACCTTACAAATGCAGTGAATGTGACAAATGCTTTACTAGAAAAGGCAGTCTGAGAATTCATCAGAAAATTCATACAGGAGAGAAACCTTACAAATGCAGTGAATGTGACAAATGCTTCACTGAAAAAGGCCATCAGAGAATTCATAAAGGAGAGAAACCTTACAAATGCAGTGAATGTGACAAATGCTTTACCCAAAAATACCATCTTAATATTCATCAGAGAATTCATAAAGGAGAGAAACCTTACAAATGCAGTGAATGTGACAAATGCTTTACTAGAAAAGGCAGTCTGAGAATTCATCAGAGAATTCATACAGGAGAGAAACCTTATAAATGCAGTGAATGTGACAAATGCTTTACTGAAAAAGGCAGTCTGAGAACTCATCAGAGAATTCATACAGGAGAGAAACCTTACAAATGCAGTGAATGTGACAAATGCTTTACCACCAAATCCCATCTTAAATATCATCTGAAAATTCATACAGGAGAGAAACCTTACAAATAGTTTGTATGTGACAAATACAATACTCACAATGTCAGTCTGAGAAATCATGAATTTTTTCATACAGTAGAGAATATTTATAAATGAAGTGAACGAGACAATCCTTTACCAAGATATATCATCTTAAAATTCATTAGAGAATACTTAGAGAAGACAAACTTTTCAAATATATTTTAGGTATGAATCCTTTCCTTTTGGCCTAGTTCCTAGACTGTAACAGTGAATACTTACAGGCTAGAAACTTAACGCATGCATTGTATGAAGAAATATCTTTGACTTCACTTCAGGATAGAGAGAACATCTAAGAACTTTTTAAGGGAAAGTATTTCTGTTGGGGAAAATGTGGAATATGTTTTATTCACGGTGTATTCTTGACAACACTTGAGGCTCCACAGTAGAGAATTAGTATGATTATGAAAATCTTATGAAAACTTTCATGCAATGTTCAAATCTTAGATAATGTCAACTATTTATGCAGGGAGAAACTCTGAACATGTGAAAATGTAGAAAGCTTTTCATGACACAAGTTTTTTTTTACTTGTTCACCCTCAAATATTACAAGATGAAGACAAGTTGGGAAGTCAGAAGATAGTATTGTGTAACACTTTCATTGAGACAGAAATAATCCATTACAAAAGGAAACTATTTAAGGTCTTTAATGCAATCCTCAAAATATCTAATAAAACTGATAACATTCTGTATATTTAATTTAAATGATCCAGTTAAGAAAAGTTATACTTGGGCTGGTGAGATGGCTCAGTGGGTAAGAGCACCCGACTGCTCTTCCGAAGGTCCAGAGTTCAAATCCCAGCAACCACATGGTGGCTCACAACCATCCGTAACAAGATCTGGCGCCCTCTTCTGGAGGGTCTGAAGACAGCTACAGTGTACTTACATATAATAAATAAATAAATCTTTAAAAAAAAAAAAAAAAGAAAAGTTATACTTAAAAGAGTACCTGGCAAACTGAGCCACTCAGACAGCATATTCTTTATCCTATAAATATGCTTGCAGATGTGAAGTGTGCTTCGAGTATCCAGTAATCATAATTCTTCTCAAATGCTTGTTAGGATAACAAGTGACTCTGAGTTTCTTGTGATCTGGTCAACAACTCCTTTCCTATTGTCCTGTAACTAACTCCAATAAAGCTGAAAGAATCTACAAGTTTGCTTTGGTTGTTTTTAACTTGCACTTGGGATACTCAGATGAATATATGTAGCATCTTCCCAGGAAATGCCTCACATAAAACTTACGCAGAAGTCATGAATATTTTTGCAAACCTATATCATAAAGTTAATAGTAATGATTTTCAACTGGTGGATAACAATCTCTTTGGGATGTAATGACCCTGTCATAGTGGTTGCTTAAAAGCATAGGAAAACACATTTTTCCAATTGTGTTATTTAAGAAATTTTCCAATTTCTTAAAACTGAGAAATCATTCATTGAACTGCAGGGTAGTCTGCCCACCTAAAAATAATTTGAATTCAATGTCCGTGTTTAGCATTAAAAGAGTTAGAAACACTGTTTTACATATGGTGATTTGTGTTAACTGAAATAGGTAAAATTCAGTTCAATGTTCCAGGCAAGTATTACTAGGTTAAGATAAAAAGCCTCAAAAAAGGAAATATGTAGATGCCTTCAGAGCCTCAGAAATAACTCTTGAATTCAAGGAAGTATGAGAGAAAAATAAAGAAAAATACATGGAAGCATGGCTTCATAGATTTCAAGGATACTGGCCATTGATTTCAGATGATAATTCGTATTTGCTGCCAATTGCTTCATCAGGGATGTTGAAACACATACCAGGCAAATGAAAATTAGGTGGCTTGAGTAGCTCTTACTAGTCTGGAAATTGCAACCAGTTGGACAGTCTCTCTTCATTCTCATTGCACATGTTCAGTGGATTTAGGCCTCACTGCTTAATGACTGAGAGATCATTACCCAGATCTGAAGTGACTTCCAGGTTCATGGAAAAATTTCTAGAAGTACACAATGAAGACACATCTTACCTTGTACCCCTCACACAATATTCATTCTATAACCATTTATACACACACTTCTTATCTATGGTACTGCAAGCATATGGTGATGGTTGACAAAATAGGTCCAGGTAGACTCTGTTTGAGTTGTGTGAAAGATAGCATGTGTATATTGATAAAGATGCAAGTCCTTGGCTTGGTATAATTAGCCATACCATGTTTGAAGAACATGGAGACAGAAGCTCACTGGATTTGGAACATTAACTATTTGTGGAAAAGCATTGTAAGGTAAATAATAAGAGCCATACTATAGGAGCCTGATGGGCATTTCTAGAACTTCCAGCGTCTAGATTTTAAGGAAACCACTAGGTCTATGTCAGTACCTTGCAGGGAAAGGAAACTTCTCTTCAGCTTCAGGACAACTGATGGGACAGCCTGGGGATGGGAAAAACATGGAGCAGGTAGAGTTATTCCTGGGTTGAAATTGATTTTGTTACAGGAGAACTCAGAAGAGGGACTGAGGGCCTGAAGGAAGAAAAGTGGGATCATCAGCCCATCCCTGTCAGTAGGAGTTTGGAGCTGCATGGTGTGGAACTAGGACTAGAGAATACTTCCTGGGGTCTACACAGCCATGTGAAAATTCCCTTCCTCTGCAGTTGTCCCCAAGTTACGCCTTGGGGAAATTTTCAGTCACCAGAGCCGTGGCAGGAACTGCAAACCAGAAGACTTGGACACTCCAAGGTCACAGAAGCTGCTAGGCTAGTGGACAGACAGAAACTGGAGAATGATTGAAATCCCTTACTCTGCTGCTCATAAGAGCACTGATCCTCAAATCCTAATGTGCATTTCATAACTGTGTTGTTAAATTGTTGACCATGTAAGTGTGGTGTATCCTGATTTTTTTTATTCATCTTATTGTTGCCTGGATTCTTATGTAATACTTTCTTAGAGGATGGACTGGTCAGTTGCAAACATGGTTATATTTCTTTGGTGGCAGGTTCAAAGCTGATACAATTCATATCCACCCATGGTTTTTAACTCTGCTATTTAATCACTGTGCTAGTCAGATTCTTTGCCATTGGAGATTATACATCCACTGGGAGCTTTTTACATATTCGTCCCATACGGACCACTGGAGTTTTGATTGACTCTTAAACAATATTTTAGCAATTTTTTTTAAGTTTTAGCTGTCTTCATATTTATCATTATATAAATATTTATTAACCAACAAAACACTCTGTATTAATATTGAACCTGAAATATATGAACTGTCTGATATAAATACAGCATTCATTAATTTGTTCTCATATACTGATTTATTAATGTTATACCTTAGCTTGTGAAAAAAAAATACCCTAGGTATGATCCTGTGTGATGATAATAGGTCAGAATGTTTTATAGTTTGAAAAAACATTATAATTAATATAACAATACATGTGAATTTTTAAATAATACTAATCAGGTAACTATTCGAAAAATTCTGTCTTTTGTCTCCATCCAAAAATGCATTGTTCTCATGCATGTTGGGGCTGGCCTGTGACTCTCATGTCCAGGTTCAAGCCTGGGAGGCAACCTGGAGCTGAAAGAGAAGAGGCAACCTAGGCGGGTCGAGAAATAATGGAACCAAGACATGCTAGTCTGCTCAAGGTTCAAAAGTTTAATAAAAAAGTCTGCGCTTATAAAGAGAGAAACCCATCCCCAGTGATGCCAAGTTTCTTGATGTAGAGATGTGAAGTTGTCAAAACAGCCTTTTAGCAGAAATTCACCAATTTCACAGTTTGCAGTTAACTCCAGAAAATCTTGGAGAACCGGTTCAGCCTCACAGTGTCACATCAAAGGAAACTAGTAGAGTGGAGAAGCAGCACAGCAGGTGGCCCTGCCTCAGTGGTAAACAGTCTGAACCAGCCTGCCTAGGCTGAAGGAGGTTACACATGCACACATGGCTAAGGTGGTGTGTTGTTGATTGGTTTTTTGTTTTTTGTTTTTTGTTTGTTGTTGTTGTTTATTTTATTTATTTATTTATTTATTTATTTATTTATTTATTTTTACTTTTCTTCGAGACAGGGTTTCTCTGTATAGGCCTAGCTGTCCTAGAAATCACTTTGTAGACCAGGCTGGCCTTGAACTCAGAAATCTGACTGCCTCTGCCTCTCAAGTGCTGGGATTAAAGGCGTGCACCACCACCGCCCAGCTTGTTGATTGGTTTTGGTTTGTTTTATTGAATAAGAACCTTGGCAGGTGCAGTGAAAGGAGACTATAACAAAGTTCCAGGTATTCTTCAGGTTTTGAGAAAGGGATGATCAGGCTCCAGGAGACTAGGATTGACATTGGCATATTCTCTTGGAGGGCTGTTGTGATGATGTACCAGTTAATAGAGTTGCTTTCTTTTAAATAGAAAACTGGTTCAATACCTAACCCCCATGGTAACTGACAATCACCCTAAATGTCAGTTTGGGACATCTGATGCCTTTATCTGAGTCCAGATAGCAACAGTACTGAGCGTATATACGTATGCTCTGTAAAGAGGTAAACCTCAGCTAAAATTTAAAAAAAAAATCGTTGAAAATATATGGGAAAAATATGGCACATTTTTTTTCTGTCCCTATAATCAATTCTGTATGAAACTATTTTAAATATTACTTTCCTATTCAACATTTATTATTTTCAAGATTTTCCTAATGACCATGTAATTGACTTTCTATATAAGAATAAATATTAGGTGGTTTATAATTTACTGAACTGTGCATATGAATGACGATATCACCATTTTATTCATATCTCTATGTATGTTAATAAACATACTACACGCTATTTGTTATAATTGTAATTTATTGTAAAAGTAGGACAATTCATCTTTCTTTTTTTTTTTAGACACTCCTCATTCCATGTTGCAAGTAGTATGTGCATATTCACATGTCATGTTTCTATTCTGTTTTCCATGTCAATGAATGTCTTCCTATTCTTCATGTGTATCTTTTAGATTGAAGTTATTTATTCACATTAGATTACAATATCAGCCCTTCCTCTTCTCTCAGTAACCTCTAACACAAGTCTCCCCTCATTCTACTTAGTAGCAGGAATCCTTATCTAATCGATTTAGAAGTAGTGAAGATCTTTGCCTAATCTATAGGGATCCTGAAGATGGTGTCTTTCGACTTACAGAAGTGTTTCACATTTATGAGGTTCCTTTTATTAAAAATTCTTGACGTTAGTTTCAGAGCCATGAGTGTTCTGTTTAGGAAGTTGTTTCCTATTCCAATGAGTTCAAGGCAATTCCCCATTTTTTGTTCTATTAGATTAAGTGTGTATAGATTTATAATGAGGTCTTTGATTCATTTGGACTTGAGTGATATGCAGGGGGATAAATATGGATCTATATGCATTTCCAACATGAAGACATCCAGTTAGACCAGAATCATTCATAGAAGATGCTCTCCACTTTCATTGTATGGTTTTAGCTTCTTTGTCAAAATTTAAGTACCTGTAGGTGACTGTGTTTATTATTGGGTGTTCTATTGAATTCCATTGGTTCACCTATCTAGTTCTATACCAGTACTGTGCAAATTTTTATTACTATTTTTCTGCTGTACAGCTTAAAGATACAGATATTGATACCTCCAGAAGTTTTGTTGTTGTTGTTGTTGTTGAGGAATATTTTATCTATCCTGTGTTTTGTTTTGTTTTGTTTCTTTTCCAAATGAAGTTGAGAATTTTTTCTTTAAAGTTCTGTGAAATTTTTTTTCTGGAATTTTGATGGGAATTGCCCTGAATCTCTATATTGCTTTTTGGTAAGATGGACATATTCATGTGCCTATTCCATTTATACATGAGCAAGGGTGATTTTTCCACCTTCTGGTAGCTTTCTGTTTCTTTCTTAAGATACTTGAATTTCTTGTCTTTCACTTTTTTACTTGCTTAGTTAGAGGTAGATGAATGTATTTTATTTTGTTTGTGGCTAATATAATGTGTTCTGTTTCCCTAACTTCTTTTCAGCTTGTTTATCACTTTGTGTAGGGCAGAGCTAATGATTTCTTCAAGTCAATTGTGTATGCAGACACTTTGCTACAAAGTTTATCAATGTAATTTCTGGAAGGATTTTTTGGGCTCACTTATATATACTATCATATTAGCCGAAAATAGAAAACTCACTATTTCTTTCCAAATTGTATCCCCTTGATTTCTTTTTTTTGTTTGTTTGTTTGTTTGTTTTTTTTTTGACTTTATGACTTCTTCATATTTTTTAGAGAAGGCCGGCAAACTCCCGGACAAATCACACTAAGCCTCAGGTCTCACGGGGAAGGTTTTATTGCCAGAAGCAGCCTCTGAGAGGGGGTGAGAGGTAAGAAGAAGAAGGGCTGTGGGACAGGGGAAGACTCTTTTATTCAGTACATGAGGATGGGAAGCATGTAAAAGGGGAGTGATTCCATGGTGTGTGTCATGACAACAGATGCAGGAGCAGTGCTGTTGCCTAGAGATGAGGAGCCTCTTCACTGGGTCGAAAACCTGACTGTAAAGACACTTCTAGCTGTCCACAGATGCACCTGGTGCTAACAACATTGCTTATATTTGTAGTACTTCTCTTCAATAAAAATTCTTTTTTGAGCCAGGCAGTGGTGACACATGCCTTTAATCCCAGCACTTGGAAGGCAGCTAAGTTGATTTTCACATTTCTCTTTTGTTAGCCTGTTTAGTAACTTCTCATAACAAAGACAATATTATATAGTCAGGAAGGTTCAACTTCTCCACGTCCAGTGAGTTTTCTGGATGGCATGCGTGGTAATGGAGAACTGCTCTTAATTTCTACAGAAAAAAGAGTTATCTTATCAAGTGTCTAGATTGCTTATGGATCCAAGGGACCCACTTAGCCAAAAACTCAATTAAATAAAACTCAGGTAGTGTACTAGAAAGCTCATTTGAAGCAAATACCAGGTCAGTTGGGACTTCTGCACCCCCATTAGTAGGTTACTGAATTTTGATTGTCTTTATAGCATTTAAGAAGTATGTACCACTGTAGTTTTCCATATCATCACTCAAATGCCCCTCTCAATTCCAACTGTCTCTCAGCATTTTCTCCTTCAACCTTAACTTCCCTCCCACTCTCTTCCTCATTTTCCCATTCACATCCCCATCTGCCTCCAATCCATCCATGGAATCTATTTTACTTACTTCCACCAGGGAATCTGGTTGCCACTGTGTGCTCTGAAGTCAACTCTTCTATACTTAATATCTCTGAATAAAATGGGCCTATGAATATCAAGTTCATTGTTTTAGCAGTGGCTAATATCCACACATAAGTGAATATATTCCATATTTCTCCACCTGTGTCTGGTTTACCTCAGTAGATAATTTTTTTCTAGGTACATCTATTTGCCTGAACATTTTAATATGAATATCTATCTATCTATCTATCTATCTATCTATCTATCTATCTATCTTTCATCAAAATAATGAACAACTACTATAAATTAGCAGCTGTCTCTCTAAAAACAGAGAAGTCAGAACTGAGTTCCACATCCAGAGTAAGTTGCCTCAGTTGCTGTGGGAATGCTAGGATAACAACTGCAGAGCTTTCCTTGTGTCTCAGATTCTTCACTCATTCCAGGTATGCAATGGTACCTATGGAAGGGGAAAGAAAATTGTTAAACTCCCTAACCACAGAAAGGTCACAACAACCTTACCACTATTGATGTTAGCTGCTGTACATCACAGCCTCTAATACTAGTAACAGTATCAAGACCAGTTCTCAAACACCTGTTCCCATTGATCCTTCCTGTCCCGACTGGCTAGCATACAGCCTGTGCTCCACTGAAATTATATGGATAGGAAATAGGAATCCATTCTTCATTAAACTGAGCCTTCTAAAGCAGTCACACACCTTCTTAGCAAGTGTCTTGTGATGGTGCTGGAGGATCCTGACTTTCATGTTCTGCACAGGAAGCTGACATAGATTATTTTTCCTGGGCTGCCAGGATCTTATGGATTCTTTTCTATGGGTGCTCTGAATTAGTTTGTGGTCCACCACCCAACAAGTAATCCTCCCTCTTCCTGCTTTCAACCTGTCTATCTGAACCATGCTCTGCCTCACCCCATTTCACAACTAATTTTTGTTTATTGCAAGATTACACTTCTGTATGTCCAGATGTCCTGGCACAAAAGTATCCACTTTCTGCCCCAGCTTCTTGTGAGCTGGCTTGGTATATTGACCAAACAGTTTTGTCAAAACTTTTCAAACAGTCCATAGATCTTCAGGTGTTCTACTTTGACAGCAATGAGCTATTCGTCTTCCAGAGTCAGTAGAACTGTGATTGACTGAAAGGCATACCCCATTCAATTATCCAAAATATTCAAAGAAATGTGTTTTTCTAGCAACATTAATAACATAGCAACATTTACACATAGGTAAATAAAACTTAAACATATACATCTCTTAGTTTTTAATCAGTGAAGAGGATGGACATTTTGAATTAGAATTGTTGCTGTACCACAGTGACTTCAGTTACATCCTCAGCTGCAGAGGATGTGGATGTTGCAAAGCATCTCCCACCTGTGTCTGAAAGTGTCCTGTGATTGTGGAAGCTACAATGATGATACTTTCCTCCTCCTCCTCCTCCTCCTCCTCCTTCTGCTGCTGCTCTTTCGCCTCCTCCTCCTGCTTTTGCTCCTCCTCCTTTTTTTCTGTTTTGGTTTTGGTTTTTTTTGTTGTTGTTTGTTTTCTTTTTTTGTTTTTTTGTTTTTTTTTTTTTTTTGAGATAGGGTTTCTCTATGTAGCCTTGGCAATCCTGGAACTCACTCTGTAGACCAGGTTGGCCTTGAACTCAGAGATATGCCTGCCTTTGCCTCCCAAGTGTTGGGATTACAGGCGTGGGCCACCACTCCCTGTGATGATACTTTCTTTTCTCTATCACATGAGTATTAGTGTGTGAAGTGTCCAGAGGCCTGGTACACCATCACAGAGCATAGATTACTACTGCGTCCATACACCTGTGACATCTCTGGCCTATGGAGACCATTTGAGAATGGCTATTACCTGTGAAATCTGTTTCCCTGCCTTCAGAGGTCTGATTCTTGGGATTTTTGTGAATCACCCAGCACCTTCCATTTGGAAAACCAGTAACCACACTCTCACCTACATTCTGTGCATTTCCCTCATCTTCTCTTTCTTTGGCTCCATGATATTCACAGGCCATTCACACTCAGTCAGTTTTATAGCGAAGCAAACCATGTTTGTAGGTGCATAGACTAGGATATTTTTTCCCAAACTTTTGGCAAAATTGACCATGGTTCTCAATTTCAGAGTGTTCTTTTACTTAAATTTATTCACACTATGAACATCATCATTAATATTTCATGTGTAGGCATTAGTACTTGTATCTCCCAAATTCTATTCTCAAATTTCTGGTTTTTTCTGCATTTTTCTGTGAAACATTTTGCTGGCTTCTGGTAAAGTATATTCTCTATGGGTCATTATAAATGAAAAACATCAAAAAGCTAAAATTTCAAAGGGGAAGAAATTTTGTGCTCAAAACTGAGTTCATTAGTCAGAATGAAAGACTATGATTGATGTTTACTGGTTAGGTGATACAAGCATGGCAGTCTCTGCAAACCCTAAGCCTGGTAGAATAACAATCCCTGAGACCAAAAGAAATCTAGTTCAATACCACTCTATAAGTATTTCAGCACTGGTTGTGGGTGTGTTGTGGGTTATTGTCAATGAAATTCTTGCAGCACTCAGGGAAAATCTATCCCAGTGAATATGTGAATAGCTCTGAAGTAAAAGGTCTCCTGGCAGTCAGAAGTCATGATATACCACAATGCCCCATGGAACATTTAACCACACACAGAGATTTAATGGGATAACACTGGAGGGAGACTGCCTCTGCTCAGGTGAGAAGCAGAAGAGAAATGAGTGGGAGGCATTTGGGTGAGGGGGATGGGGAGTAAGGATGTTCAGGATTGGAAATATCTCTGGTTGGATATTGCTGGGGTTTTATGTTCTGAGTTTGAGTAAACTAAGGAGTTTCTGAATTATTAAAACTGGGAAGTAAACTATACATTTTCCCTGTAGACTCAGTGGCCAATGCTGACTGAAGCTTCAAGATTCTGATCCCAGGATGGTTTATTTTAGGAAGAAGTAAGCACAGTATAATTCGAAATGAAATTTCTTGGTAATAATTGTCTCAATCATCTGTGCACAGTGAAGATGAAGGTGTGGCTACCTCAAAAGTCTTTTGCAAAGTACAGGTGTTTCCTTCTTAAAGTTGGATTCTAAAAGTAAGGGCCTAGAGGAGGATCAAGCATACAGTGTAGAGGACACCAAGCTGTAAGGTACATGTCCTATATCCCCCAAGGATGGTTTGTACTGATGGAGAAACAATGACCTAGGATTGTTGTCTGGGACAATTTAATAGTCTGGGACTTCCAGGTGTGGTCTGGCACTACATCTACTACAGGTCACCAAGCTGCTTAGTATATCCATTCCTTCACTTCTCGTTAAAAAAAAATGTGTACTTTTTCTTGCACTGTAGAGAAAACCCTGTGGGTTTACATTCCTGGTTACCCTAGAGCTTATTTTTGACCACAATTTCCTTTTGCCCTCTACAGAAAAAATATATTTTATGGATGTTTCTAGTTCTTAGGATGTTAATGTTGTGTTAGTGTAAATGGAAAGACAATCAAAAGATGTTTTCTAGAATATAAATTATGTTGTTGAGATATACAGAGTGTGATTACATTGCTTGACTTCATAGACATAAAACATGCAAGTGTTGCTGACATAATCCCAGCAATCAGAACACTGTGGCAGGTGTATTCCTCTACATTTGAAGTCAGACTACTCTACATCAAAGTGACATTCCAACCTGTGAGCCCCAATTTCCTCTTCTGGCCTGCTTGGATTCTCCACAGGTATTGAGGTTCTCAAGATTTTAATCTAACTTTTGTGATCAGTCAGGTCCTGGAACAAAATCACTGAACCGGCTTGTGGAAATTACCTGTTCTGAGGTCAGCCATTCTCGGGAACAGGGTGCTTCAGGGACCACCTATTTTTCTTTCTTGGCTCCAACTTGGTCTAGGGGGTCAAACTTAAATTTTCTACCTTACACATGGCGACAAAAGGCAGATAGAAAGGGAGAGATGCATGAGGCAGCCTTCAGGAAGTTACAGATTTAAACTAACTGAGAAGACAGACAAAGGATGGAAGGCACAGGGAACATGAAGTAGAGAATTCAACTTTGGACTCACACTTAGTTAAATGCTCTGAGGGAAAGGCTTTAATTTCTTTCCTTAACTCAGCTCAGATGCATTATTAATCACCAGTATGCTTATTTAATCTAGTCACATATGAAGGATCAATTAACTTGTAAAATTTTTTTTTGCATAAGTACAATATGGGAAAAACTAAAAGTCACCACAATGGGAAACAAGTAGCCCTGCCATCTGAAAGGTGTCCATGGGCACAGAACCCTGTTTTTTAAAGACAGACCCGCAGATCTGGACTTGTGCTTCTGAGCTCTCACCTCCATGCTTAGCTAGAATCCATTTTAACCTCTCACAATCATTACAACAGATTTTAAACCCTGGAGGTTACATGAGAATCCTGGAACTCATTATAATCATAAAAAGAGCTGACTTCCTAGCAATAGTCTAATGAGACCTGGGTAAATCTCGAGTCTTCTTTTGCCAGCTTATGCTGACATGCATGGGTGTACATAGAGTGTTACAGTGAACAATAAGGAAACCATTTATGAACAAAGTGCAGTATGTATTGTGATTTTGTTCTAGTTTTCTTTCCTTCTTTCATTCATACTTTCTTTCTTTTCTTTTCTTTTCTTTTCTTTTCTTTTCTTTTCTTTTCTTTTCTTTTCTTTTCTTTTCTTTTCTTTTCTTTTTCTTTTTTGACAAAAATCTAGACAATTTTCCAAAGGAGTTTCTCTTTAGTGCCTGATCCTTCAAGCAGTAAATAATACCGTGCCTTGACCTAACATCATGTTAATTTTGTCCAAGACTTATAATTTGTCTCCCACAGGTTCTCTCTGTATTATTTTTATTTGCCTTACTGCATTTTATTTTCAGGTTCTATTTTTTTTTCTTTTTTTGGTTTTTTGAGACAGGGTTGCTCTGTATAGCCCTGGCTTTTGGGAACTCACTCAGTAGACCAGGTTGGCCTCGAACTCAGAAATCCCCTTGCATGTGACACCATACACAGCTTTTTTTTTTTTTTTTTTTTTTTTTTTGGCATTTCTAAGCACCTATTGAACTCAATTTTAATATTTTATAGTATCCTCATTTCCTTCAGGCATCTGGTGTTATTTTCTTGCCCATGATTCATTTTGTTCCTGTCTGAGTGGATTTACATGGTTTACAAACTTTAATCTCCTTGGTCATTACTATGGATTTTCAATTTTTATCTTGGATATCATGTAAACTGTGTTCCTTATAGAATACATATATGGTTTGTGGTTTGAGCCAAGGACATTTTATCATAGTTTCTGTTTGTTTTGGATATCTGTTCTGAGCATCAGAATTCAGAAGGATTAATTGTGTGCATTTTTAGCCCAGATTGCTAGACTCACCAATATGAGAAGTTAGACAGGATTAGTTGTATCTGAAGGGTTCAGATCTCAGTGTCCTAGTATATCCAGTTCTTGTCTAGTCTAGCAGGAACCTTGTGGGGAAGCTGTGCAGAGTAGGTCCTGGGAAGTTGTGTGGAAGACAGGCTGCAACAGAGTTGGAGGAGTGGTTCCTGATTGGGGAGTGTGGGATCCCTGCATAATTTGATGAGTTTAAAGAAAAGACTAATTAAAAGCACAGGAATAAGAAAGCAAGCAAGCTTTTTAGATATTAGTCATATGAGGGACCATTGCAGATTTGATTGAATTAGAACATGTAGGTTATAAAGCACCATCATATGGCTGTAAATATTAACATTTACTGAATAAAGTTACACTCTCCATTAATTTTACACTGAGTCATATGCAGGCTTTGATGTAAATACACCATTCAGGATGTGTCTTCACAGGTTTTGGCATTAATGTTATACCTTAGGTTTGAATGAAAATGAAAACAAGATTGCTGCAAATTATGACTGAGGAGAACATATATTATAGTTCTGTTAACACAGAGTATCACCAGAGAAAATCCAATTCCACCATGTGGCAAGCTTTATTAAGTATTTATATCCTGACTAAGAGATGGACTTTCCTCACATGATACAGGGGCTGTATAGGGCATTGTAATTTCCTATGAGGCTTTATTAGTTTCCTAAGACTTGCAGCCTGCAGCATTCCAAGAAGTTTCCTGTTCTTCTGCTGGTGGTGCTTAGAGGTTAATTTTTGGCACTTCAGTCTGAGGGAGAAAGCAGTCTGAGTTCTCTGGTTGGATCCAGACTGAACCAGGCCATGGTATGTGAGTGAGGGGTATTGACAATAAGAAAGGAGGATAGAGGGGCTGGCCAAAGGAGAATCAGGACCCAAGAAAGCACCTAGGCAACAATGTCTGCATTGATGTTAATAGGCACCCCAGTTAACTTTTCCTCCTGAATTTCTTTGAATACTTCCAAAGTTCAGCCCAGCATGCTTTGAGAGAATGATATCAGGCTAAAATATTATTATATGTAGACAACTTCCTGTAGATTAAGACAGAATTAGATAGCATTTTGGAATAATTTTGATTGCTCACTTACATGAGAAAAATGGCTCCTTAGTTCATGAAAAGCACTCTGCCTATGCACATTCATGTTTTGTTGAGTTCTGCACTGTGGACTTCTTGCAGGTGTGGGAATGCTTAGACCCTGCACTCAGGGCCTTTTTCAGAGACCTCTTGTTGGAGAAGATCAACTGTCTGTATCTTTATTTTTTCAATTTTTATTAGATATTTTCTCCATTTACATTTCAAATGCTATCCTGAAATTCCCTTATACCCTCCCCCCACCCCTGCCGTGCTCCCCTACCCACCCATTCCCACTTCTTGGCCCTGGTGTTCCTCTGTACTGGGGCATATAAAGTTTGCAAGACCAAGGGGCCTCTCTTCCCAGTGATGGCTGACTGGGCCATCTTCTGCTACATATGCAGCTAGAGACACGAGCTCTGGAGGTACTGGTTAGTTCATGCCGTTGTTCCACGTATAGCGTTGCAGACCCCTTCAGCTCCTTGGGTACTTTCTCTACCTCCTCCATTGGGGGCCCTGTGTTCCATCCAATAGATGACTGTGAGCATCCACTTCTGTATTTGCCAGGCACTGTCATAGCCTCACAAGAGACAGCTATATCAGGGTCCTTTCAGCAAAATCTTGCTGGTGTATGCAATAGTGTCTGCGTTTGGTGGCTGATTATGGGATGGATCCCTGGATGGGGCAATCTCTGAATGGTCCATCCTTTAGTCTCAGCTCCAAACTCTTTCTCTTTAACTCCTTCTACGGGTATTTTGTTCCCTATTCTAAGAAGGAATAAAGTATCCACACATTGGTCTTTCTTCTTCTTGATTTTCTTGTGTTTTGCAAATTGTATCTGGGTATTCTAAGTTTCTGGGCTAATATTGACTTATCAGTGAGTGCATAGCAAGTGAGTTCTTTTGTGATTGGGTTACCACGCTCAGGATGATGTCCTCCAGATACATCCATTTACCTAAGAATTTCATAAATTCATTGTTTTTAATAGCTGAGTAGCACTCCATTGTGTAAATGTACCACATTTTCTGTATCCATTTCTCTGTTGAGGGACATCTGGGTTCTTTCCAGCTTCTGGCTATTAAAAATTAGGCTTCTATGAACATAGTGGAGCATGTGTCCTTTTTACCAGTTGGAACATCTTCTGGGTATATGCCCAGGAGAGGTATTGCTGGATCTTCTGGTAGTACTATGTAGAATTTTCTGAGGAACCGCCAGACTAATTTCCAGGGTGGTTGTACAGGCTTGCAATTTCACCAGCAATTGAGGAGTGTTCCTCTTTCTCTACATTCTCTCCAGCATCTGCTGCCACCTGAATTTTTGATCTTAGCTATTCTGACTAGTGTGAGGTAGAATTTCAGGGTTGTTTTGATTTGCATTTCCCTGATGATTAAGGATGTTGAACATTTTTTCAGATGCTTCTCAACCATTCAGTTAGGAAGTTGTTTCCTGATCCAACACGTTCAAAGCTATTCTCCACTTTTTGTTCCATTAGATTAAGTATGTCTGGATTTATAATGAGGTCTTTGCTTCATTTGAACTTGAGTATTATGCAGAGTGTTAAATATGGATCTATATGCTTTTTTCTACATGATGACATCCAGTTAGACCAGCATCATTCATAGAACATGTTCTCCCCTTTCCATTGTATAGTTTTCGCTTCTTTGCCAAAATTTAAGTGTCCGTAGGTGTGTGGGTCTATTTTTGGGTCTCCAATTGAATTCCATTAATCTACCTACTTCTTTCTTTTTTTTTTTTTAAGATTTATTTATTGATTATATGTAAATTCACTGTAGCTGTCTTCAGATGCACCAGAAGAGGGCGTCAGATCTCGTTACGGATGGTTGTGAGCCACCATGTGGTTGCTGGGATTTGAACTCTGGACCTTCGGAAGAGCAGTCGGGTGCTCTTACCCACTGAGCCATCTCACCAGCCCTACTTATTTCTTTCTATACCAGTACCATACAAATTTTTATTATTATTTTTCTGAAATTGCTGTTGCCCATTGAAATCAAAATTTCTTTTATCCAGATGGAAAGCAGCATCAGGCTATGGGTGTGACAAGGGCAATTTATACATAAAGCAAATGTCAGCAGTAGATTCCCTCCTAGGGCCTGTGTCCTTGCTTACTGGATTTTTAGGCAGATTTTCACTGTAATCTATGGATTTTTTTCCTGTGGAGTTTGAAACAGAAAACCTTCTGTTACCCACAGATGTGAGAGTCAGCCACACAGTTAACACACAAACAGAGTCTTTTTCCAAGCAACACAGAAGAGGAGGAGGGAAGACTGGAAGAAAATTATTCTGATCCAGAATCCAGACAGTAGTCCAGTAAATCAGCGCTCAAAATTATTCAAAAGATGCTGTCTAATTTTGTCTTAATCCATAGTAAAAGCTGGGCAGTGGTGGTGCACGCCTTTAATCACAGCACTTGGGAGGCAGAGGCAGGCAGATTTCTGAGTTCGAGGCCAGCCTGGTCTACAAAGTGAGTTCCAGGACAGCCAGGGCTACACAGAAAACCCTGTCTCAAAAAAAAAAAAAAATCAAAAAACAAAAAAACAAACAAAAACACCACCAACAAAAAATCCATAGTAAATTTTCCACTTATTAAAATATCTATTCCTGAAAGCATCACCGCACAGCATGCTGGGCTGAACCTTGGAAAAATTAAAAGAAATTCAGGAAGAATGGCTACCTGGGGTACCAGTTAACATATCAATGAAGTCACAGTTGGATAGGTGCTTTCTGGCCTGCTGCTTATCTCTTGACCTGCCCCACTATCCTCCATCACATCCTCAATTCCTCTCCCACCACCTGATAGCCTGGTTCAGTCTGGACCCAACCAGATATCTCTGAATGCTTTCTCCCTCAGACTGAAATGACAAAAATTAACCTCACCACCAGCACAAGAACCAGGTATCTTCTTGAAGTGCTGCAGGTTGCATGTCTTAGGAAAATAATAAAGCCTCATAGGAAACTACAATGGCCTATAAAATGCCTGTAAAACTAACTAAGAAATAAAAAAGAGGGCTCCATACTTGATGCCCCAGTGATGTAGCATGCTAGTAGTGTGAGGTAGGAGTGGGTGGATCGGTGGGTGAGCACTCTCAGATGCAAAGGCTAGAGGTTATGTAGTGTGGCCTCCCTTCCCCCAGCCTGGAACCTGCCTGCTCAAGGGTGGAGCTACCGGCTCATTCGTCCTGCCACGCCCACTGCTGGAACCTGCCCTTGCTGCCTGGAGTCACACACGTGTTCGTCCTGCTACTGGACCCTGAGTTACTTGGCGGGAAATTGGGTTCCCTCCCCCTTCCTTTATAAACTGAGTGTCTGGAAATATTAAATTGAGTCTTGATCAGAGTCTTGTCTTGACTCCATTGTTTCTTCCGCCCCGTCTAGATTCCTCTCTTTGCAGGGAACTGCCATTCTCAGTGAACCGTTTGTGTTGTGGACCGCGGGCGGGCCGCAACAGTTGGCGCCAGAACTGGGACCTGAAGAATGGCAGAGGGATGTTAAGAGAAACGACTGCTGTGTGGAGCTCCACAAGAAAGGAAAGAATCTTCGTATTGGAGCATCGGAGCAACGGACAGGTACACATGCTAGCGCTAGCCTAAAAAATTTCAGTTTTGTAAAGTGTTGCTGAGGATGCGGTAGGATACGAATCAAGTTTGAACCAGTGCTGACCCAACACTGTTTCTGCTTGGGGGTCAGCAGTTTCGTTAATCGGAACTAGATACGGAGACAGGCGGTGTGCCGCAGTTTTTTAGAAAACTGCTTAGGTGGAAGAAAGAAGGGTTCAAAATCATGGATCAGGCGATTGTTTTTAGTTTTCAGGAGTTGCTTAAGGAAAAAGGAGTAAGGCTTGAAGTACAATTAGTAAGAAATTTTTTAGATAAGATAGATAGCTGTTGTCCATGGTTCAAAGAAGAAGAAATGATAGATTGTGGAACCTGGGAGAAAGTTGGTGAGGCCCTGAATATCACTCAGACAGATAATTTTACCCTAGGTCTCTGGGCGCTTGTAAATGATGCTATAAAAGATGCAACTTCCCCAGGGCTAAATTGCCCTCAGGCGGAACTTGTGGTATCTCAGGAGGAGTGCCTATCAGAGAAGGCCTCCTCAGAAAAAGATTTTCTTAACTCAAAAATTGATAAATGTGGTTCCTATCCTAAATAGTAAAATTTAAGATAAGATATAAAGCAATGCCTCTTTATTAAAGCGTTAAAGCTTGCTTTAATAGGTATTCATAGGTATTAATTGATATCCAAACTTCGTAATATGATAGTAATGCTTCTAATATTGATTTTAACAGTGATAAATTGTTTTAAACATAGGTTTTGCTTTCCCAAAGTTGTAGATATTATCCTAACCTTGCACAAAAACTTAAAAATTATGGTTAAAACTGCCATTGTTCCATTGACTGCAGCTTGCAGTTTGATTGCAAATTTAAGATTAATGCTCAGATTAAAAAGTATTTTACCTTTGAGTCAATACAGGGCTCTGGGCAGTCCCAGAGCGGCTTGTGGCCTTTTCTTTTGTTTTGCAAACAATGCCTAAAAAAGTTTTTCCCTGTGTTCAAGAAAATTTCTTTTTAACAGTGTTACAGATCTATTCAAATGTTTAAAATAATGCTTAAATTCAAAGATTTTTGCTTCTAGTAAACTGGTAATCACTAGAAAATTTTGCCTCTACGTATGGCTAATATAGCTTTACATTATGTAAGAAAAATGTTTATTGTTTCTGCTTCTTTACAAGAAGCCAAAAGTTTTAATCTTTCAGTATATATTGTTTCCTAAGTGGAAAGTATTTTATTAACTAATGCTTCTCAAGGGAAGTTTACCTTAAATCCTTGCTTGTCATTTTTCTAGTTTGGACTAGCTTCTAGCCTTTTAACTTTATGGCAATAGTACATCAGAGACTGTATATTCAGACTTAGTAAAATTAGTCATTTAATAGAGTCATAATGATTTTTCACTCTTCTTCAGTGTGACCAGCCATTCTAACTCAATCTTAGACTGGTCTAATATTCAGTTCAATTATTAGAGATTCCTATATTCTAATTTACCTAGCAAAGTTAATTCAGAGCATATCACCCAAGGTCACCAAAGGCTCATCTTGCCTTTACCTTATTTGTCCTAAACTTTTTGCAAACTGACATTAAAGGTCAGTCTGCAGCGGAACGCCACTGGCACCCAGTTACTTCTAATTCTTATGCATTGGTAAAATGGAAGGACGCCCTGACTAATAAATGGAAGGGTCCAGATCCAGTTCTAATCTGGGGAAGAGGCTCGGTTTGTGTTTTTTCACGAGATGAAGATGAAGCACGGTGGCTACCAGAGAGATTAATTCGTCAGGTAAACACAGATTCTGTCTCTCCTCGTAAGTATCATTCTAAAGACTAAAATTCCTCTTGAGCTGGGAGTGGAAGCTCTCAAAAAACACTGTTTCCTCTGAGCCAATTCCCCTACAAGAGGCCGGAGATTAACTTTAGCTTTACAATTTGCATCTAAATAAAGTATCTTGACTTCTCCAAACAGAAAATTTACATTGCTACACTCTCATTGTTTAGAATTCTTCCTTCTCTCAAGCAGGTCAATCTACATTCTCCGGTTCTCCGCCCCGCCCCTAGGAGCAAACAGGTGGTTCTGCTAATCTCCCTTCCAGGGACATCCCAGCATGTGGCTTTTCAGTCTAAGATAAGATTTAGATTTACCAGGAGAGCTAGGGAAGTAGAAATTTCATATATATTTACAAAGATTAGTTCTTATTTTGATAGATATAGGCTTAGTCCCTTAGCTGGCCTCTGGCTTTTCACCCTTGCTGTTACTGCAAGGTGTCCTTAGTTCCTCAGGCTACTGGGAATAACAGAGATGAAGAGGAAAGACTTTCAGCTCCTATTTTAACCAAAATTAATGGTGTTAATACTGACATAATTCTTGTCTAGGCCTTGCTAAATCTGAGGTTGACAAGTCTCATATAGAGACCTCGCAATAACTCAGAATTGCGCTACTGATTCATAATCATATGAATACGGTATGGGTACCGCTTGGCGCAGGAGATTACTGCGGAGGGAAGGTCCAGTTTGACCGTTTCTGAGTTCCCTGTGCGACACACCTGATTTGACGGAGGTTGGTATCCGATTCCAGCTAAAAACCAAAAATACTTAAGGCTCTGCCTCCCCTCCCCAAAAGATACCAAGAGCCACAGATGTGAGTCGTTACAATGCTCACGGGAGGAATCAGGCCAATGTCCACCCAAGTCAAGGTTAAAGGCCCACTCATCTACGGATGAGAAAATCATTTGATCACCTCTGTTAAGCATTGCCTATTTAAACTTAATTAATAGGGGGGAGAGAGGTTGGAGACCTTGCTGTTGTAAGAGCAGGCCCTTCACTGCCTCCCACCCAAAAAATAAAAAAGCCAATTGGCCTTGTACTAGGAGCCAGCCAGTCTTAACCCCTTCTTCCTGTTCCCCAAAATTGCAGAGGATTATCAGCTCAGTGTTATTCCAAAAATTGTTTAGTTAAACTCAGTCAGGGTTCCAACGCCCTACTTAAAATGCAAACAGGTAGCTAGCTACCTATTCAGCACTAATTAGCATTATAAAGTCAGAGCCTACAGCCCAGTGCTGCTATTCAGTCAGTGCTTTTAAGACAGTCTCAGCCAGATACAGTTTTTTTTCTTTAGCCCTAGGAACTCAGGCAGAACTATTGAACATAGATAAATTTTCTGCCACAGGCCACCCCTTTTTTTTTTTTTTATTTTTGTTTTGTTATCTAATGGGGGGAAATGTGGCCTCCCTTCCCCCAGCCTGGAACCTGCCTGCTCAAGGGTGGAGCTACCGGCTCATTCGTCCTGCCACGCCCACTGCTGGAACCTGCCCTTGCTGCCTGGAGTCACACACGTGTTCGTCCTGCTACTGGACCCTGAGTTACTTGGCGGGAAATTGGGTTCCCTCCCCCTTCCTTTATAAACTGAGTGTCTGGAAATATTAAATTGAGTCTTGATCAGAGTCTTGTCTTGACTCCATTGTTTCTTCTGCCCCGTCTAGATTCCTCTCTTTGCAGGGAACTGCCATTCTCAGTGAACCGTTCGTGTTGTGGACCGCGGGCGGGCCGCAACAATGTAGTGTAGAATTCATGGAAGGGCGACTAAGAAGAGGGGCCAATATTTGGAATAAAAATACATGAAATAGTTAATTAATAAAATGAATGAAAGCAAAAAAAAAAGTAGTGAGAAAGAAACAAAGAACAACAGATAGAATCAAGGAAACCATGAGATGGTTCTTTGAAAAAAAATCAACAACTTACACAAACCCTTAGCCAAACTAACTAAAAGTCAATTAAAAAAAAAAGTATCCAAATTAAGAAAATTGGAAATTGAAAAAGAGACATAACTATGGACAGTGAGGAAGTTCAAAAAATAATTATGTCTTTCTTGAAAAACCTATACTCCACAAAATTGGGAAGGAAATGGATGACTTTCTAGACATATAACAATTACCAAAGCTTAATCAAGAAAAGGAAAAATATCTGAATTATCTTATAACCCCTAATGGAATAGAATGGAATAGAAGTAGTCATTAATAGACTCCGAACCAAAAGAGAAATGGGCTAGATGATTTTAGTGCACAATTCTAACCGAATATCAAAGAAGAACTAATGCCAATATTTCCAGGAATGCAGGGATGGTTCAATATATAAAAATCCACAGGGCTCTAGAGATGTCTCAGAGGGTTAAGAGGACTGACTGATCTCCCAGAGATCCTCAGTTCAATGCACACATGGTGGCTCATAACTATCTATAATGTGTTTTCGCATTCTCTTGTGGTGTGTAGACATATACGCAGGCAGAAAATTATACACAATAAGTAAGTTAATCTTTTAAAAAATATACCAACATAATTGTATTACTCATGGTTTTCTGGAGTCACAGAACTTATGGAATATCTCTACATATTAAGAGAGTTTATACTAATAACTTGCAGTCTACAGTCCAACAAGCCCAACAATGGAAACCAGTGAACAAGAAGTCCAAGAATCTAGCGCAGTCCCATGATGCTACATGTCTTGCTTGGTTTTCTGTATAACCAGGATTCCTGAAGAAGTAAGTTCCAACAGAGGTGCTGGCAAGTAAGTGCAAGCAGGTGAAGAAGAATGAGACATCCTTCTTTCATCAGCTTTATGCAGGCCTTCAGTAGATGGTATGCTCTACATTAATGGTGTATACAACCATGACTTGCTTTGGAATTTGATCTGTACCGGGCTGGCCTTGATCTCAGAGTTCTGTTTGCCTTAGTCTCCTGAAATTAAAGATATATACAATGTTATCTATGCCTAACCATCTCATGGCCTCTATGGCCTCAATGATGTCCAGATGGAAGGCAGAAGCCGGTTTCTTAAAGCCGCAGATCTCGATCACAGGTAGTCCCTCTATTTATTGATGGTAGTGCATTCCAGGTTTAGTCAAGTTGACAACCAGGATAAGCAATCACAATAATGCACCATAGGAAAAAAAAGTGAAAGAAAAGCCCCACATAAATATCTCACCAGACACCAAAAATGTGTTTGGAAAATTCAACCCCCCTTTATGATAAGTTTGGAGGGACAGAATGCAAGGGGTATACATAAACAAAATATAGGCAATGTTCAGCAATCTAATACCCCAAATCAAACTAAATAGACAGAAATTTTAAGCATTTCCATTAAAATCAGGGACAAGAAAAAGCTGTCCACTCTCCCCTCATCTCTTCAGTAGAGTACTAGAAATATTAGATCAAGGGTTACAATTTGGAAAAGAAGAAATTCAGATGATATGATAATGTATATAAGTGAACCAAAAAATTCTACCAGAAAATTACAGTTGATAAACATTTTAGCAAAGTGTCTGCATACACAATTGACTTAAAGAAAGCCTTAGCCCTCCTATTCACAATTGATGAAAAGGGTTGAAAAAGAAGTTATGGAAACAGAACCCTCCACTTTAGCCACAAACAAAAGAAAATAACTTCAGTTACCTCTAAACAAGCAAGTGAAAACCTGTAGGAGAAGAACTTAAAGTATCTTAAGAAAGAAACAGGAAGATATCAGAACGTGGAAAGATCTCCCTTGTTCATGTATCAATAGGATTAACATAATGAATATGTCCATCTTACCAAAAAGCAATCTAGACATTCAGTACTATTCTCATCAAAATTTTAGCACAAATCTTCACAGATCTTGAAAGAAATATTCTCAACGTTGTATGGAACAGCAAACAAAACAAAACAACCCCACAGGATAGATAAAATATTCTTGAACAACAAAAAAGAAATTCTGGAGCTATCAATTTCTGTAACTTAAAGATGTATGGCAAGAAAATAGTAATAAAAATTTGTATGGTACTGTTATAGAAATAAGTAGGTGGATTAATGGAATTCCAAAAATAGACCCACACACCTACAGACACTTAAATTTTGGCAAAGAAGCTAAAACTATACAATGGAAAGGGGAGAACATCTTCTATGAATGATGCTGGTCTAACTGGATGTCATCATGTAGGAAAAAGCATATAGATTCATATTTAACACTCTGCACAATACTCAAGTCCAAGTGAAGCAAAGACCTCATTATAAATCCAGACATACTTAATCTAATGGAACAAAAAGTGGAGAGTAGGTTTGAACTTTTTGGATCAGGGAACAACTTCCTAACCTGAATGGTTTAGAAGCACCTGAAAAACTGTTCAACACCCTTAATCATCAGGGAAATGCAAATCAAAACAACCCAGAGATTCCACCTCACACCGGTCAGAATGGCTAAGATCAAAAATTCAGGTGACAGCAGATACTGGAGAGAATGTAGAGAAAGAGGAACACTCCTCCATTGCTTGTGAAATTGCAAGCTTGTACAACCACCCTGGAAATTAGTCTGGCGGTTCCTCAGAAAATTGTACATAGTACTACCAGAAGATCCAGCAATACCTCTCCTGGGCATATACACAGAAGATGTTCCAACTGGTAAAAAGGACACATGCTCCACTATGTTCATACCAGCCTAATTTTTTATAGCCAGAAGCTGGAAAGAACCCAGATGTTCCTTGACAGAGGAATGGATACAGAAAATGTGGTACATTTACACAATGGAGTGCTACTCAGCTATTAAACACAATGAATTTATGAAATACTTAGGTAAATGGATGAATCTGGAGGACATCATCCTGAATGAGGTAACCCCATCACAAAGAACTCACTTGATATGTACACACTGATAAGTCAATATTAGCCCAGAAAATTAGAATACCCAAGATACAATTTGCAAAACACAAGAAAATCAAGAAGAAGAAAGACCAATGTGTGGATGCTTCATTTCTTCTTAGAATAGGGAAAAAATAACCGTGGAAGGAGTTAAAGAGAAAGAGTTTGGAGATGAGACTAAAGGATGGATCATCCAGAGACTGTCCTGCCCGGGGATCCATCCCATAATCAGGCACCAAATGCAGACTCTATTGCATACACCAGCAAGATTTTGCTGAAAGTACCCTGATATAGCTGTCTCTTGTGAGGCTATGGCAGTGCCTGGCAAATACAGAAGCGGATGCTCACAGTCATCTATTGGATGGAACACAGGGCCCCCAATGGAGGAGGTAAAGAAAGTACCCAAGGCACTGAAGGGGTCTGCAACCCTATAGGTGGAACAACAACATGAACTAACCAGTACCTCCAGAGCTCTTGTCTCTAGCTGCATATGTAGCAGAAGATGGCCCAGTCTGCCATCATTGGGAAGAGAGGCACCTTGGTCTTGCAAACTTTATATGCCCTGGAACACCAGGGCCAAGAAGTAGGAATGGGCAGGTAGGGGAGCAGGGCAGGGGGAGGGTATAAGGGACTTTCAGGATAGCATTTGAAATGTAAATGAAGAAAATATCTAATAAAAATTGGAAAAAAAAAAAAGAATGCAGACCGTAGATCTTCTCCAACAAGAGGTCTCTGAAAAAGGCCCTGAGTGCAGGGTCTAAGCATTCCCACACCTGCAAGAAGTCCACATTGCAGAATTCAACAAAACATGAATGTGCATAGGCAGAGTGCTTTTCATGAACTAAGGAGCCATTTCTCTCATGTAACTGAGCAATCAAAAGTATTCAAAAATGCTATCTAATTCTGTCTTAATCTACAGGAAGTTGTCTACATGTAAAAATATTTTAGCCTGATATCATTCTCTCAAAGCATGCTGGGCTGAACTTTGGAAGTATTCAAAGAAATTCAAGAGGAAAAGCTATCTGGGGTGCCTATGAACATATCAATGCAGACATTGTTGCCTAGGTGCTTTCTTGGCTCCTGATTCTGGATCCAACCAGAGAACTCAGACTGCTTTCTCTCTCACACTGAAATGCCAAAAATTAACCTCTAAGCACCACCAGCAGAAGAACAGGTAACTTCTTGGAATTCTGCAGGCTGCAAGTCTTAGGAAACTAATAAAGCCTCATAGGAAATTACAGTGCCCTATGCAGCCCCCTGTATCATGTGATAAAAGTCCCTATCTTAGTCACGATATAAATATTAATAAAGCTTCCCACATGGTGGAATTGGTTTTTCTCTGGTGATACCCTGGGTTAACAGAACCTACAATATATGTTCTTCTCAGTCATAATTTGCAGCAATCTTGTTTTCATTTTCATTCAAACCTAAGATGTAATATTAATATCTAAGCCTGTGAAGACATATTATGAATGGTGTATTTAGATCAAAGCCTGCATATACCTCAGTATATTAATGGAGAAATTAATGGAGAGTATAACTTTATCCAGTAAATGTTAATATTTACAGTCATATGATGGTGCTTTATAACCTACATTTTCTAATTCAATCAAATCTTCAATGGTCCCTCATATGACTAATATCTAACAAGCTCTCTTGAAATGCCTATTCAGTCCCCTGGAGAAAGGGAAATGAAATAGCAAACAGAAAAACGGGGAGATAAGAAAGATGGGAGAATTTGAGTTCAAGGAGCTTTATTGAGGCTTTAGCATAGAGAATTCCTGTGTACAAATACAGATACTGCTAAGGATCTAAGAGGTTATTTTAGAAAAATATTCTGGAAATTATAAAATTAATTAAAACAGCACCAAAAACCCTAGGTTCATAGTATCTCAAACTTCCCCCAAATTGTAAGATCTTCATGACAGAATTGTGAGAGTGGCAGGAGAAAATACACCCCTGCCCACACCCCTGTTCTTCTCCTGCACATTTCCCAGCCCAACAGCTGCTCTCACCTTGAAGTTGAAAGGACCAGCTGCTGAATGTTCTGTGAGTAAGGCACAGCAACTGCAGCTTAAGGAGGTACCACACATACTCCAGACTACTCTCCCACTACCACTTCCTGACCATGATGCAGCTGAGATACATTGTCTTTTATATATGAAGGACAAGCCCCCTTTTTTAAACTGTATAACAGGTATTTTACTATTTTAGCCCCAACTTTCAGAATTACAAGTCTTGCTTCAATTTAGAAATTGCCTTTCTCTAATGGACATGTTCAACTTCATTCTATGCTTCTTGGTCATATACATGAAGGTAAGGATTAGTTTAATTTTTTAACAACAGCTTGTTGATTTTCCTATGAAGGTAACTTAGCAAGATCTTATATTACAAATCACCATTGCACTCAGAAAACTGCTCCTGCATTCCTGCAAAGCTGTTAGCTCAGCTTGGGTAGTTAACCCCTGATGAGCCTATATCCCTGGGATTTAAAACAGACAAATGTTACACATGTCCTGTCTTTTCGAAAGTTTGCCTTTATGCCTGTATGTATGTATGCTTAATTCTCATTGTTATTTATGCCTTGGCCTAACCTGGGAAAACTTTCAAAGATATGATACAGTATTTGTTTCATTAGTTTATAATGCCAAGGGCTCAAAATCAGAAAATACCATTGTTTAAACTTAAAAGGCGTATAAATTTTGTGTTTGACTCTTAGTTTCTCATATTCCATTGACATCCCCTATAATACACAGGTACATCCTATTGTAGAATAGGCTCATCAAACCTTAACAGATATAGACATCAAATTACAAAATAAAATTATAATTATTCATTTCCTTATAATACTTTATAGACCAATAAATGAGTACATTTTTTAAACTTTTCTAGCCCCTAATAAAATACAGACCTACTAACTGGATAATAAAAATGACTGGATGTTTTTCTGGAAGAAGCTCTGATCATATACTTATAGGACTCTGCAAAGAATTTATGTGTACATGAAGAAAAACCAATCCCCAAAGAGATTAAAAAATCACAACTTAATGTGCAGTGATAATCTATACATCAAAATTATGATAAAGTAAAGTTTAAAGTATGAAATAAAAATATAGGCTAGGACAGGCCTCATCCTGCCGGATCAGCGCCAAGGTAGCGGGAGCGCAGGGTTGCCTGACACCCACCAGCTACCCACGACCCCCGCCGCAGGATTTTGGGACTGCTGGTGAGTGGAACACAGCTTCTGCTCCAGTCCAATCACGCGGGACCTGAGACTGCTCTGGTTGGGGAGAGAGAAATCCGGCATACATAGGGCCACAACCCTCTTCCGGTCAGAAAAGCACCGGGGCAGCTGGGGCGCAGGGTCGGCTGACACTCGCCAGCTACCCACAACACCCGCCACAGGATCTTAAGACTTCTGGTGAGTGGAGCACAGCTTCTGCTCCAATCCAATTGCGCGGGACCTGAGACTGCACTAGTTAGGGAAGCAGAAACCGGCCTGAGTAGGGCCACAGGCCTCATCCGGCCGGATCAGCGCCGGGGTAGCGGGAGAGCAGGGTTGCCTGACACCCGCCAGCTACCCACGACCCCCGCCACAGGATTTTGGGACTGCTGGTGAGTGGAACACAGCTTCTGCTCCAATCTTTAAACAGTGACAACGATAACAACTAACCCCAGAGATTACCAGATGGCGAAAGGTAAACGTAATAATCTTACTAACAGAAACCAAGACCACTCACCATCATCAGAACCCAGTACCCCCACTTCGCCCAGTCCAGGGCACCCCAACACACCGGAAAAGCTAGACACGAATTTAAAAGCATATCTCCTGATGATGATAGAGGACTTCAAGAAGGACTTTAATAACACACTTAAAGAAATGCAGGAGAACACTGCTAAACAGGCAGAAGACAATAAAGAGGAAGCACAAAAATCCCTTAAAGAATTGCAGGAGAACACTGCTAAAGAGTTACAAATCCTTAAAGAAAAACAGGATAACATAATCAAACTGGTAGAAGTCCTTACAGAAAAACAGGAAAACACATCCAAACAGATGATGGAAATGAACAAAACCATACTAGACCTAAAAAGGGAAGTAGACACAATAAAGAAAACCCAAAATGAGGCAACACTGGAGATAGAAACCCTAGGAAAGAAATCTGGAACCATAGATACGAGCATCAGCAACAGAATACAAGAGATGGAAGAGAGAATCTCAGGTGCAGAAGATTCCATAGAGAACATCGGCACAACAATCAAGGAAAATGTAAAATGCAAAAAGATCCTAACTCAAAACATCCAAGAAATACAGGACACAATGAGAAGACCAAACCTACGGATAATAGGAGTGGATGAGAATGAAGATTTTCAACTCAAAGGACCAGCAAACATCTTCAACAAAATTATAGAAGAAAACTTCCCAAATCTAAAGAAAGAGATGCCCATGAACATACAAGAAGCCTACAGAACTCCAAATAGACTGGACCAGAAAAGAAATACCTCCCGACACATAATAATCAGAACAACAAATGCTCTAAATAAAGATAGAATACTAAAAGCAGTAAGAGAAAAAGGCCAAGTAACATATAAAGGCAAGCCTATCAGAATTACACCAGATTTTTCACCAGAGACTATGAAAGCCAGAAGATCCTGGACGGATGTTATACAGACACTAAAAGAACACAAATTCCAGCCCAGGCTACTATACCCAGCCAAACTCTCAATTAACATAGATGGAGAAACCAAAGTATTCCACGACAAAACCAAATTCACACATTATCTCTCCACGAATCCAGCCCTTCAAAGGATAATAACAGAAAAAAACCAATACAAGGACAGGAACCACGCCCTAGAAACAACAAGAAGGTAATCCCTCAACAAACCTAAAAGAAGACAGCCACAAGAACAGAATGCCAACTTTAACAACAAAAATAACAGGAAACAACAATTACTTTTCCTTAATATCTCTTAATATCAATGGACTCAACTCCCCGATAAAAAGACATAGACTAACAAACTGGCTACACAAACAAGACCCAACATTTTGCTGCTTACAGGAAACTCATCTCAGAGAAAAAGATAGACACTACCTCAGAATGAAAGGCTGGGAAATAATTTTCCAAGCAAATGGTATGAAGAAACAAGCTGGAGTAGCCATTCTAATATCTGATAAGATTGACTTCCAACCCAAAGCCATTAAAAAAGACAGGGAGGGACACTTCATACCCATCAAAGGTAAAATCCTCCAAGAGGAACTATCAATCCTGAATATCTATGCTCCAAATACAAAGGCAGCCACATTCATTAAAGAAACTTTAGTAAATCTCAAAGCACACATTGCACCTCATACAATAATAGTGGGAGACTTCAACACACCACTTTCACCAATGGACAGATCATGGAAACAGAAACTAAACAGGGACACAGTGAAACTAAGAGAAATTATGAATCAAATGGATCTGGCAGATATCTACAGAACATTCTATCCTAAAACAAAAGGATATACCTTCTTCTCAGCACCTCATGGTACCTTCTCCAAAATTGACCACATAATTGGTCACAAAGCAGGCCTCAACAGATACAAAAATATTGAAATTGTCCCATGCATCCTATCAGATCACCATGGACTAAGGCTGATCTTCCATAACAAAATAAATAATAGAAAGCCAACCTTCACGTGGAAACTGAACAATACTCTTCTCAATGATACCTTGGTCAAGGGAGGAATAAAGAAAGAAATTAAGGACTTTTTAGAGTTCAATGAAAATGAAGCCACAACATACCCAAACTTATGGGACGCAATGAAAGCATTTCTAAGAGGAAAACTCATAGCTCTGAGTGCCTCCAAAAGGAAACTAGAGAGAGCACACATTAGCAGCTTGACAACACACCTAAAAGCACTAGAACAAAAGGAAGCAAATTCACCCAAGAGGAGTAGACGGCAGGAAATAATCAAACTCAGGGGTGAAATCAACCAAGTGGAAACAAGAAAAACTATTCAAAGAATCAACCAATCAAGGAGCTGGTTCTTTGAGAAAATCAACAAGATAGATAAACCCTTAGCCAGACTCACTAGAGGGCACAGGGAAAGCATCCTAATTAACAAAATCAGAAATGAAAAAGGAGACATAACAACAGATCCTGAAGACATCCAAAACACCATCAGATCCTTCTACCAAAGGCTATACTCAACAAAACTGGAGAACCTGGATGAAATGGAGAAATTCCTAGACAGATACCAGGTACCAAAGTTGAATCAAGATCAGGTTAATGATCTAAACAGCCCTATATCCCCCAAAGAAATAGAAGCAGTCATTAATAGTCTCCCAACTAAAAAAAGCCCAGGACCAGATGGGTTTAGTGCAGAGTTCTATCAGACCTTCAAAGAAGATCTAATCCCAGTTCTTCACAAACTATTCCACAAAATAGAAACAGAAGGTACTCTACCCAACTCATTCTATGAAGCCACAATTACTCTGATACCTAAACCACAAAAAGACCCAACAAAGATAGAAAACTTCAGACCAATATCCCTTATGAATATTGATGCAAAAATCCTCAATAAAGTTCTTGCTAACCGAATCCAAGAACACATCAAAACAATCATCCATCCTGACCAAGTAGGTTTCATCCCAGGGATGCAGGGATGGTTTAATATATGGAAATCCATCAATGCAATCCACTATATAAACAAACCCAAAGACAAAAACCACATGATCATCTCCTTAGATGTGGAAAAAAGCATTTGACAAAATCCAACACCCATTCATGATAAAAGTCTTGGAAAGATCAGGAATTCAAGGCCCATACCTAAACATGATAAAAGCAATCTACAGCAAACCAGTAGCCAACATCAAAGTAAATGGTCAGAAGCTTGAAGCAATCCCTCTAAAATCAGGGACTAGACAAGGCTGTCCACTTTCTCCATACCTATTCAACATTGTACTTGAAGTCCTAGCCAGAGCAATTCGACAACAAAAGGAGATCAAAGGGATACAAATTGGAAAAGATGAAGTCAAAATATCACTTTTTGCAGATGATATGATAGTATATATAAGTGACCCTAAAAATTCCACCAGAGAACTCCTAAGCCTGATAAACAGCTTCGGTGAAGTAGCTGGATATAAAATTAACTCAAACAAATCAATGGCCTTTCTCTACACAAAGAATAAACAGGCTGAGAAAGAAATTAGGGAAACAACACCCTTCTCAATAGTCACAAATAATATAAAATATCTTGGCGTGACTCTAACTAAGGAAGTGAAAGATCTGTATAATAAAAACTTCAAGTCTCTGAAGAAAGAAATTATAGAAGATCTCAGAAGATGGAAAGATCTCCCATGCACATGGATTGGCAGGATTAACATTGTAAAAATGGCTATCTTGCCAAAAGCAATCTACAGATTCAATGCAATCCCCATCAAAATTCCAAATCAATTCTTCAACGAATTAGAAAGTGCAATCTGCAAATTCATCTGGAATAACAAAAAACCTAGGATAGCAAAAACTCTTCTCAAGGATAAAAGAACCTCTGGTGGAATCACCATGCCGGACCTAAAGCTCTACTACAGAGCAATTGTGATAAAAACTGCATGGTACTGGTATAGTGACAGACAAATAGACCAATGGAATAGAATTGAAGACCCATAAATGAACCCACACACCTACGGTCACTTGATCTTCGACAAGGGAGCTAAAAACATCCAGTGGAAGAAAGACAGCATTTTCAACAAATGGTGCTGGCACAACTGGTTGTTAACATGTAGAAGAATGAGAATCGATCCATTCCTATCTCCTTGTACTAAGGTCAAGTCTAAGTGGATCAAGGAACTTCACATAAAACCAGAGACACTGAAACTTATAGAGGAGAAAGTGGGGAAAAGCCTTGAAGATATGGGCACAGGGGAAAAATTCCTGAATAGAACAGTAATGGCTTGTGCTGTAAGATCGAGAATTGACAAGTGGGACCTCATGAAGCTACAAAGCTTCTGCAAGGCTAAAGACACCATCAATAAGACAAAAAAACCACCAACAGATTGGGAAAGGATCTTCACCTATCCTAAATCAGATAAGGGACTAATATCCAATATATATAAAGAACTCAAGAAGGTGGACTCCAGAAAGTCAAATAACCCCATTAAAAAATGGGGCTCAGAACTGAACAAAGAATTCTCACCTGAGGAATACCGAATGGCAGAGAAACACCTGAAAAAATGTTCAACATCCTTAATCATCAGGGAAATGCAAATCAAAACAACCCTGAGATTCCACCTCACACCAGTCAGAATGCCTAAGATCAAAAATTCAGGTGACAGCAGATGGTGGCGAGGATGTGGAGAAAGAGGAACACTCCTCCATTTTTGGTGGGATTGCAAGCTTGTACAACCACTCTGGAAATCAGTCTGGCGGTTCCTCAGAAAATTGGACATAGTACTACCGGAGGATCCAGCAATACCTCTCCTGGGCATATATCCAGAAGATGTCCCAACCGGTAAAAAGGACACATGCTCCACTATGTTCATAGCAGCCCTATTTATAATAGCCAGAAGCTGGAAAGAACCCAGATGTCCCTCAACAGAGGAATGGATACAGAAATTATGGTACATTTACACAATGGAGTACTACTCAGCTATTAAAAAGAATGAATTTATGAAATTCCTAGCCAAATGGATGGACCTGGAGGGCATCATCTTGAGTGAAGTAACACAATCACAAAAGAACTCACACAATATGTATTCATTGATAAGTGGATATTAGCCCAAAACTTAGGATACCCAAGATATAAGATACAATTTGCTAAACGCATGAAACTCAAGAAGAATGAAGACCAAAGTGTGGACACTGTGCACCTTCTTAGAATTGGGAACAAAACACCCAGGGAAGGAGTTACAGAGACAAAGTTCGTAGCTGTGATGAAAGGATGGACCATTTAGAGACTGCCGTATCCAGGGATCCATCCCATAATCAGCTTCTAAACGCTGACACCATTGCATACACTAGCAAGATTTTGCTGAAAGGACCCAAATATAGCTGTCTCTTGTGAGACGATGCCGGGGCCTAGCAAACACAGGAGTGGATGTTCACAGTCAGCTATTGGATGTATCACAGGGCTCCCAATGGAGAAGCTAGAGAAAGTACCCAAGGAGCTAAAGGGATCTGCAACCCTATTGTTGGAACAACATGATGTACTAACCAGAACCCCGGAGCTCTTGTCTCTATCTGCATATGTATCGAAAGATGGCCTAGTTGGCCATCAATGGAAAGAGAGGCCCATTGGACTTGCAAACTTTATATGCCCCAATATAGGGGAATGCCAGGGCCAAAAGAATGGGAATGGGTGGGTAGGGAAGTGGGGGGCGCTATGGGGGACTTTTGGGATAGCATTGGAAATGTAATTGAGGAAAATATGTAATAAAAATATTAAAAATCAAAAAAAATATATATGCTAGGCAGTGGTGGCACACGATTTTAATCCCAGCACTTGGGAGGCAGAGGTAGGCAGATTTCTGACTTCGAGGCATGCCTGTTCTACAGAGTGAGTTCCAGGACAGCCAGGACTATACAGAGAAACCTTGTCTTAAACCCCCCCCCCCAAAAAAAAAAAAGAAAAGAAGAAAAAACTAGAAAAAAGAAATAAAAATATGAGGGTAAAAATGTCTCACATGCTCTCCCAATCTTATATCCATCCATGTAGGATGCACTCGCCTTGCAGAGCCTTGGCTGAGATGCTGTGTGTTAGGGTTCCATCCAGTCAGATGAGCTCATGTTTCCCTCACACCCTCAGTGTGGCAAAGGGGTACAGGTTCCACACTGAGTGCCTACTGGCCTCATCTCTTTCCTGTTTTGAGTTTGGCCCAAGTAGGACTCATAGGGAGTCCAACCTGTGCAACAAAGCAGGTTCTCAGTGTCCTCTCTAACCTCTGGGCTAATTGTCCCTTTTTTTTGTGTCTACACAGCCTCCTTCCTCTGTGGTGGCTAGCAGGCAGCCCCAATTGCTCATGCAATGGCTGACACCACAGGTCGCCTGCAAGGGCGTCTGCTGTGTGATTGATGGTGTTGCTCTGATTCTCCGTCTCAGAGAGCACCTCTGAATGATAAGTTGGCAACATCATTCTCTTTTTCTGCTTCCTTATTTCTGACTCATTTGCTCCTTGTCAGTCTTCCATCTCTTTTGAGTTAAAAGGAGGACAGAAAAACATGAGGAAGAGGAGGAGGTAGAGGAGGAGGAAGAGGTGAAGGAGGAGGTTGTAACCCAGGAGCAGGGACCCTGAGTACCACCATCTCATTTTCCAGAAAGGGAGTTAGAGTAGATGTCACCAGCATTTCCAGTCTGGGGACACTAAGGTGGAGAGCACCTCTACAAGCAGGTCAGATTTGCAAATGGAACCTGACCTCTTGCTCTGGAACCAAAGTGACTGTAGGAGGTCACCAAGGTGTGGGAGATGGAGGTGTGGGTGGTAGAGACATGGGATAGATAGGAGTAGAAGTTGTGGGAGGTTTTGATGTTGGAGGTGTAGGTATGGGAGCTGTGGGAAGTGGAGGTGTGTTTTTTCTGGAGTAGCTGAAATTGCATCTTAAAGGGCAGCTGCCTACTCTGTCATGTCATACTGTCTTGTCTGATTCAAGGATAGTGGCATTTGTTTCTCTGGAAGAGAGCATCAGAGAAGTTCAGAGATGGAGGTTCTACCCAGTCATACCAGCTCCCTACATGGGAGACAGAGACAGGAACACCTGCCCTCCAGGAGTACACACAATAAACACATGTGTTAGTCAGGGTTCTTTAGGAGAGGATCTGAAAGATAATATATATGATAAGGAAGACAGGTTGCATTGACTTCCATGATATGGACCCAGTGGTTCCTCTATCCATGATGCTGGATGCCTTAGCAGTTCCAATCTGGTGTGGAAGGCCTTGGGCATTCCTGGAGAGTATCTGACTTCAGCCCATTCTGAAAGGCTGAAAAACTGGGCTTCTCAAAGAAATGGGATAGGCACACTCACCAGGAAGGAATGAAGTTAGGCAAACAAACAGCAGTATATTTGCCTTGAACTTCTGTCTGCTCTGGAATCTTCATCCACCCTAGAAACACTTCTGTGTTTCGTAGTTAATTCCAGATCCAATCAGCTAGACAATCAGAATTAGCCTTCATGCTGTGCTGAGCCCCATGAAAGTCCAGAAGAGAGCTCCAGGCATGTAGCCTTTAGGAATCCTCACTGGCCCTGAAGTGGGGTTTTCTATGCTGAAGCTGCTTTTGAGTCACCGTGCTCACATGAGTAACTCCACAGACTCCCTGGTCCACTGAGTCATACATGGGTGGGAGGGTGTCTTTACTTGCTCTGGGCTGTCTAGATGTTGTTCACCTCACCCCCAGTGTTACTCATGCCACTGGAGAGGGAAATAAGCCATTCATTTCCCTTGAGCGGCCTTCAAGTGTGTTTAGACACACTTATCTGTGTGTTAAAACCCAGATCCATGGCAAATTTGGATGATTTTGGGGGGGAACTTTTTCTTTTACCAAGGAGAGTGGTGGAAGTTGAGAGTCTGGAAGCTTCCCTGAGAGGCAGGTCTCCTTCCCACCACCTCCTGAGAAGAACTTGCCTCTTCTACCTTAAGGAATGGATTCCATCATAAAGTAAACGTCTCATTGAAATTAACCTTATTTTTAAAGGAGAGCAAGATCACTATAAAGGTGGGTCATGAAAAATTACATCAACCTGTCCAAGAATGGTGATGTGTTTGTCTGGCACAGACCATGCCCCAGGCGTCTGGACTCCAGACTGGGCTTATGTTAAGCGTAGCCCCTATGAGGTCTCTAAACCCTCTCATGATCTATGCAGGCTTTTTAGGCGAGCCTTAGACTTCCATGAGCTTCTCATGTTAATACTTAGATCATGTAGGCTTTATCCTAGAGACAATGAATAATGCCCATGTCTGGCATTATTCTCAATATCCTCAGTGGCCAACACCATGGCCATCATCTGCAATACACTCACTTGAGCACTTCAGATCTCCCACCTCTGTGTGTAGCATGTGCACATGGGCAGCTATGTGTGGCTGAGGGAGGCCAGATGCTGATGTCAGATGCCTTTCCCTATCACTCTCCTCCTTATGTGACAGGGTCCTTCTCTGAATCTGGAGATAGTTCAGATAGTTGGTTAATAAGCTACAGGGATTCCTATTGCTGTGGAGCCAGGTGCTCCCCACCATACACAACTATTTTCCTCAGGACCTTGTGCTTGTAGAGCAGTGGTGTTACCTACTGAACTATGTGCCTCCTTCCAGTATTAGAGACCTCAGGTGACATTATCAACCATCTCTACATTTGTTTAATTAAAAACATTACATGAGCCATGCATATAAATACATGGATTTGAAATATCATCATGAGTAACACCTGGCTTAAGTCTTTTTTTTTTTTTTTTTGGCTTAAGTCTTCTTAATGTTTATTTTTTTATTCACGTGTGTCTTAGGGCTTCCAGCCCTCAGGTCTGTGATGGTTACCTCAGTAACCACCTCATTTGATGCGTGAACACCCTTTTTATATTCAACATATTAAAGCACATACATCATTACCTGGCTCCTATTCAAGGGAGAAATTCCTAAGCTGAAATTAGCCACTGGCAAGAAAGACTAAACAGATAAGTCCTAGCTGTTTATTTTGTAAATCTAAATAGTATATATGACTGAGCTGAAAAGCCACCCTAGAAACAAATGTTCTGTTCTTGTTAGTCAGAAACATTCATGACCTACACCTGGCATCAAGGCAACCGACTCCCACAGGCTATGTCCTGGGGAGGACACGGAATGTATATGAAAGCCTCTATCTCAAACCGGTCATTAGGTAATGAGGAGAATTAAAACTTCTTTAAAAAACAAAAACAAAAAGGGGGGATAGAGGCTATGACGCCAAAGATGGCTCTATCCCTTATAATATTTACTCTTAATTTCCTAAAACTGGATAATGCTGGGAGATCCCCAGCTGAAAGGCACGGACAATGGCCTCAACCGCTCAATGAAATGGTCAAGTGGAAGAATGTCCTTGATAATAAATGGTGTGGCCTGGACCCTATCTTAATCAGATCCCGGGGAGCTATTTGTGTTTTTTCCACAGGGTGAAGATAATCCACTTTGGGTTCTGACGCGACTGACAAGGACCGTGAAAGAGAAAGATGAATCTCAAGATGATCCTGTTATTCTTACTCCTGGTGATTGAGACAGGGATAAGTATACCTTTGTGGGCCATAATAAGATCATGGCCGGTACCTTTACCAGCACATTCCAATTCTTCTACCTTGCCTTTGTTTTTGACAACTGAATATTTTTAAAGAAAAAGATTATCTCTAATTGGACAGATTTCATTAGCCAAAATAGAGTGAGCTCTGGAGTGTTATTTAATGTTTTAACACAAATTGCTCAAGGAGCACAATCAGGCTCAAGTGATGTTGGAAATAATATAACTTCACCTATAAACATCACCACTAACATGATAAAGGGAAATGTGACTATTCCCAAAAGATCACGATGGCCTGTTGACAATACTACTGCTATACGCAGCATGCCTTGGTGTCATCTGGACCTTGCATTTCCTATAGTTTTTTCACGTTATCAATCAAAAAATTTTTCCTTGGAAAGAAATAGCAAAGGGTTTTGTTTTGTCACCTTCATTAGATTTTGCTGTAATGAATGATAAAGGAGATGCTACAGAAAAAGAAAATATTTGGCCATATTATCAATGGATTCTAAGTAATGAGGCAGGTGCTAGTGCCCAGCTGAAGGGAGGGCTGATGATTTTGAATCAGCGCCTCGATCTGGTTGAGGAACAAATAAGTGTTCTATACCAGTTGGCCCAGTTGGGCTGTGAAAGAAAATTGGGTGCTCTGTGCATTTCCAGTGTTCAATATGAAAAATTTACTCATGTAGCTAATCTGTCTAGACAGCTTTCTTTATATCTTGCAGGAATTTGGTCTGAAGGGTTCGATGAGACCCTTGAGGCCCTGAGAGAGGCTGTTCTAAGGATCAACTCGACGCGAGTGGATCGGTCATTGACAGAGGGTCTCTCCTCCTGGATTTCATCTGCATTTTCTTATTTTAAGGAATGGGTGGGGGTAGTTTTATTTGCTGCTGCCATCTGCTGTGGGCTTGTGTTCATGCTCTGGTTGGTTTGTAAGCTCAGAACCCAACAAAACCGTGACAAGGTTGTTATTGCTCAAGCACTTGCAGCCATTGAACAAGGGGCCTCCCCTGAAATTTGGCTATCCATGCTTAAGACTTAATTGGCATCTGAGTTCTCTGCTCTTGCACTCCTCGGTTCTGCGGAAAATGAGAGACTCAACAATTAAAGCTCGCCCCAGGCCATACTCAGCTCTTGCACCCCTAGAAGCTAGACTCATTGCACAGGAACGAGTGAGTAGGTCTTTAACTCTTATGGATTGTTGGGCTAAGCACCGCATAGGAGTCGCTCAGAGGTTTGGGCACTCCTAGAAAACAAGTCGATTTGCATGAGGGTTGAGTGTCCAAGTGTCCCTCCCCTAGGAAAAACGGCATGGGAGCAGGTCAGGGTTGCTCTGGGTAAAAACCTGTGAGCCTAAGAGCCAATCCTGTACATGGCCCCTACTTCTGCACACTAGGGATTCGACCTCTATCTTCATCCATTAAAGAGTGGCTTGCATTTTAATAAAATAAAAAGGGGGAGATGTGGAGAGCCGTGAGCAATCGCCATTACAAGATGGCGCTGGCTTCCGCAGTGCCTAACTGGTAAACAAGTAATGTGCGCAGGTGCAGGAGTAAATTCGTGCCATGTCACTGCCCATCTCAGGGCATAGCAGTGGGGTGATGAGTGAGCAGCTAATCAGGAGCTGACACGTCACACGGAGGGGTATTTAAGCAGTTCCATTTTCTGGGATCAGGTCTTCCTTATGATGAAGCAATAAAAGCTTTGCCGTAGAAGGATCCGGTTGTCTGAGTGTGTTTTGCTGGAAAGACATTACAAGGACAGGTTTCAATCTTCCTAATGCTGTCACCTTTTAATACAGTTCCTTATGGTGTGGTGACTTACAGCCATAAAACTTTAGTTACTCCCTCATAACTGTAATTTACTGTTTGTTATGAATTTTACTGTAAATAACTGATATATCAGCAGGATATTTGAAGTGACACCTGACACACTCGGGTTGGGAAGCAGAGAGGAAACAGTGAGAACACAGAGCAAGTGGGGTCACCATTCTGTTTGAGAACACACCCCCAAATTACCATCCGGTCCCAACTCCTGAAGGTTCTGCCACCTCCCAATGATACCACAGGCTGCTGAGCAAGTTAGAGCATCCAGGCCTTAAAGGGACACTAGATCTCTAAACTGTACCAACTATTTTAGTGTTCAGCTTTGTTTTTGGATTTATATATATATGTGTGTATGTGTGTGTGTGTGTGCTGCCTGCATGCATTCTGCACACCATGTGTGTGCCTGGTGCCCACGCAGAGGATGAGCCACAATGTGGGTGCTGAGAACTAAACCTAGGTCCTCTGCAAGAACAGCAAATGCTCCTAACCGCTGAGCTGACTCTCCAGCCCCTGCCCTGTTCCAGTGTATTTGGGGAAAGAAAGAGTCAGCTAGGGACTTTACATGTACTCACTTATTTTTGACTAGTCTTACTACAAAGCCCTCACTGCCCTGGAACTTGTGATTTTCTTACTTCTGTCTCCTGAATTTGCAGAAGACTGTGGGCATGTGACATAGAGAACATAGTCGCAGGTACTTTTCCACCCCGAGCATCTCAATGTGGGCTGCTGATATACCTTTAGTAGCCAGGGGGTGGGCTAGAGGTTATTTTTTAATCAAAACATAATTTCACACATGCCAACCCGAGCACCTGCTGCCCCCTCATGGCGGTATCTCAGGATTGCAGAGCCTTTTGATGGACCAAGATTCAGTTTGTCTTGGGATTTTATAGGTTCATTTATATTTGAAATGCCTTAAAGATGGTTGAAACTTGGGTTGGCGAGATGGCTCAGTCGTTAAGAGTGCGACTGCTCTTCTGAATGTTCCGAGTTCAAATCCCAGCAACCACATGGTGGCTTACAACCATCCGTAATGAAATCTGATGACCTCTTCTGGAGTGTCTGAGGACAGCTACAGTGTACTTACATAAACCTTAAAAAAAAAAAAAAAAGATGGTTGAAACTTACAGTATGGCCACCATACGTATTCTGATATAGGAAGCATATGTCAAATTCTCTCTTTCAGCCGGTGGAATTCTTCACGTAAAAGATATAAAACTGCAGAAGACTTGTCGAGTATGATTGGTGTCGGGCTCTGTGGCACATAGTGGATCTGAAAATAACCTGGCAGAATCTCTTGGTCATGTGACTTGGGCAGAAGAACAGCCTTCTTTACCCACAGAATTAGGATGTGCTGGGATAAACTTTCCTATTTGAAGTTAACCCTGAGCTTCACTGTTCTTACTGATTGTTCTTGGTTTTCTGAGACAAGCTTTTCTTGAATGGCCCTGGCTATCTTAGAACTTGCTCAGAAGACCAGGCTGGCCTCAAACTAAGAAATCCACCTGCCTCTGCCTCACAGCATTGGAATTAAGTCATGGAACACTGCTGCCTGGCATTCATAGATTGTAAAAGTTGCTAATCATTACGATCTGCAGTCACAAAGAACATTTTTGCCTGAAAGTAACCCCAGAAAACCCACACTCTAACAGGTGTGATCCCGAGGTTTGCTGTTACATATGTAGCTGGCTTTGATGTTCTGCCAAGCAATGGAGTGCTGCACTAGGGCTTCAAGATGCCCGATGGAGTCCTTGACTTTCCGCCCATAATCTTCCGGTGGTTTTAGAGAGGATGATTACAGAAACATCAGTCGCTTCTTTTTATAAATGTTTCATAATGCAAATAGAATGTGAAGAATTTTTTTATGTGGTTTTTCGAGACAGGGTTTCTCTGTATAGCCCTGGCTGTCCTGGAACTCACTTTGTAGACCAGGCTGGCCTCGAACTCAGAAATCTGCCTAGCTCTGCCACCTGAGTGATGGGATTAAAGGTGTGCGCCACCACATCGGGCAATGTGAAGAAATACTAAAAATATCATTCATTAATTATTGAAAAGTTCAGCCTCTGGAAATGGCGATATCTCTCCTTATACTGCTACCTTAAAGGAGCAATTGAGAAATTGTGAATTATAAAATTAGAATACTGGAATGGCGGTAGAATAAATTGCCATAAAGTTATTTTCTCTTCTGAAATGTGTTAACCATTTTCAGCTGTAGCTGTTCTGTTATAGTGAGCCTGCCCATTCTGTGTTAGGACAGTGCAGCTGCCCCACACTTCACTATGCTTACTATTTTATATCCCTGTGGTTCTGGAAAAAACAAGGTGACATCTTGTTAAACTAAGAGTCTTGTGGATTCAAATGTAGGAATAAAATTCAATTTTATTTTATTATACTTGTAATTTTATTAGCAAAACAAAGCATTAATACAAGTTTGAATCAAATGTTGCTATTAGTTGCAAGCTGAATTAATAGTTTGCTTTGTGAAATGAAAGACTGAAGTGGGGTTCAGTGGTGTGCAGCTGTGATTCCAGAAGTTTGGGAGGCAGAAGCAGGAAGGTTAAATTTGAAACCAGCCTAGACTTTTTAGCTTGGAAAGAGACAGACAGAGATAGAGAAAAACACAGAGACAGAGACAAAGAGAGAGACAGAGAGAACCCTAAAACTAGAGCATGGTGAGATATGTCTGAGTCTTCATTGTTTGTGAGCAGTTTGCCAGGAGCTGATCCCCAGAGTTGTCCCCAATTCCTTCTTAATGTGGTTCATATAAAATATACTGGGGTCTCAGCAGTGGGTGACTTGCCCATCTCCAATTGCATAGTAGAGGTGTCTTCTGTTCCATGAACCCTTTGATGAAGGTTGGCCCGTGCTGCTGTAAGCTTTACTTGATTCTGTCAATGCCCTCAGGCATCCCTGCTACTGTGCCATCCCATTCTGCCCCCATGGGGACAGAGGGTGGGAATGAATACCCTCCTGAGGTCTCTCTGTCAGAGCTCATGTTTCAGGAGTCTCTTGTGGAGGGAAGGAGTCAGTTTCTGTCTTCATGATCTGGGTTAGATTTTACATGGAGCACTCCCATAATCAAACCACAGTTCACCCTTTTCAGATGATCAGTCTCTTTGCTCTCTTTGATTTATGTGCCTCTGGCTTTGCTTTCCTGTGTGCATGTGCACTTGTGTGGAAGCTATACGACACATGTTCATCTTCAAAGGCAGCAGGACGCTGAAGCAGTGATCTGCATCTTACTGTTGCTTCCCTTTTTCTCCCACCAGTTAACAAGCACAAGCCATGGCTCGAGCCCACCTACCACGGGAGAGTCACCAAGGATAACATGGTGCTGGTGGACCTCCCACCACCACCACCACCACACACCATCGCACTGGATAAAGTTTCACTGCTGTGGTTTGCAGGTGCGCAGGCCAAGCTGTGCACTGTCCACAAGCCTGGCTTGGAGAGGGAGCAACTTAAGTCTTTATGGAGGAATAACTTTTGGCCTTGATATACTTTTTTTTTCAATGTTCAAACTTTATTTAGCTGAATATTTTTCTATAGCTTTATTTTGCGTACGTGCCCCATGACAATCTCTGGTGTCCACAAAGGTCAGAATAGAGCACCATATCCCTTGTAGCCAGAGCTGTGTGGATACTGGGAATCGAACCCAGGTCCTTTGGAAAGTCAGCAAGTGCTCTTAAACACTGAGCTGTCTCTCCAGTCTCTCTTTGTTTTAAAATCATGTATGCATGCTGAACATATTGTCGATTTGTATTTGTATTTGTTTATTTTTAACAGGCACATACCCCCATGCCCAATTTAATGAATTTACTCCCCCCCCCTCTTTTTGTGGGTTTGGGTGTTTTGCCTGCATGTGCCCCGTGTACCTTGTGCATGCAGTACCTACAGAGACCAGAAGAGGGCAGTAGATTCCCTGGAACTGGAGTTAATTGTTATGCATGAATTTGTGGGTGCTGGGAACCAAACTCAGGTCCTCTGGGAAATCAGCCAGTGCTCTAACCACTGAGTCATCTCTTCAGACCCTTGTTTGTTAGAGAAAGTTTTTGCTATGTTAATACTTGCTGGCATGAAACTTGTCATCCTCCTGCTTCAGGTTTCTGAGGGCTGAGGCGACAGACATGCACCACAATGTCTGGCTTAATAAAGTTATTAAATGTTTGATATGAGTTATTTTATGAGTGAACCCTGGGTCTTTAAAAAGAAAAACCCTTTAGAACAGTGTCATAGATTTTGATCATGTGGTGATTTTCCTACATCACTGACATTTAGTGGTGTTTGCCAGTCAGATCTGCCCTGACTGCTGGAGGGCTGTGCTTTCTCAGTCCCAGAATGAGAGTAAACACTGGGATAACACACACACATGGATGTGGCTGTGTCCAGGTTTTAAATTTTTCTGTCTTTCTTTCTTTTTTTCTTTTTCTTTTTTTTTTTTTTAGGTTTTTAAGTTTATTAATGTGTTTTCCCTGCATGTGTGCAAGTGTGTTAGGAGGTCAGAAGAGGCCATCAGATCCTCTGTTGTGAACAGTCATGTGAGTGCAGACAGTCGACCCAGGTTCTCTGCAGGAGAAACAGGTACTCATAACCAGTGGGCCATCCCTCTAGCCTGGATCCAGCCTTTTATGCAGGTTCTAAGAATACAAACCTCAGGCAGTCAGGTTTTGTCAGGTTCTTTACCAACGCAATCATTCCCCAGCCCAAAACAACTTTTTAGTTTGGAGATAGGACATATTTTGACTAATTTTTTAAAAATTTATTTCTTTTATGTATGTGTGTACAAAGTCACTCTCTTTAGACACATGATAAGAGGATGTCAGATCCCAAAAGAAATAGTTGTAATCCACCATGTGGTTGCTGAGAATTAAACTCAGAAGCTCTGGAAGAACAGTCAGTGCTCCCACCTGCTAAGCCATATTTCCAGCCCAACTCATTTTTTAAAAAGATTTGTTTTTGTTACCTTTGTTACACACCTAGAGACAAATACATGTGTGTACACATACACACATACATGCTGCACATATTATTCATATACACAGAAACATACACTGCACACATGCACACCACACCACTAATACACATGCAAACATACACTGTACACACTGCACATACACATGAAAGTGCACACACATATACCACACACATACGAACATGCATACACAGTACGAAGGCCACACACACACACACACACACACACTCACACAAGTGCAGGTAGCTGCAGAGGACAGGAGAGGGCCTTGTGCTTTGAAGCTAGCTCTAAGTGTCCAGCTCCAGTCTTTTTCTTTTTCTTTTTTTTTTTAAACTTTGTAAGTATTTATCATTGCTCATCCTGTGTGACATTTGGAACTATATCACAGTCTTAGTGAAGTTGCCAAGGATATGTTGCCAGTGGGTTTATATACATTCCAGCATATTAAGAAGTGATTTAGAGGCTTGGGGAGGCAGCTCAGTAATTAAAAACACTCTGCTGCCCTTGTGGAGGACCAGGGTTCAACTCCCAGGATGCACATGGTGGATCAGAACTAAAACTCCAATTCCAGGAAGTACAATGCCCTCTTCTGACCTCTGAGGGCACCAGGCATGTATGTGATGGGGCACAGATACACATGTAGGCGAAAACACCATTATACAAAAAAAAATATGTTTTCAATAAAATGAGAAAAATGTTTAAAAGGAAAGTAGTAACTCAGGCTGGGAATGTGCTAGCCTGGTACCACAAACCGTGCATTCAGAGCTCAGATCCATGTCACATGTTGAGGAGGTACACGCTTTTAGTCCCCTCAGAATTTGTGAGGTGGAAGCCAAAGGATTAAAGAGTCAGGCACATCCTCTGTGACATAGTCAGTTTGAGGAAGACCAGTGTGAGCTACATGAGACCCTCTCTTGAAACACAAAGGAGGCAAAGAATGACTATGGTCCAGGATTCTGGGGTCACTGCCCCCAGCTTTGATTTACAAAGCACCAGCTCTGTACAGTATGCAGTGATCAGAACCCACCTCACAGCTAATAATGCATTTGCTCCTGAGCATCAAGAAGAAAGGCCAGGCACTTTTCCAAATGCTTTAAAAATAAAAATATGTATTTAATTCTCCACCACTTGAAGTAATGATGCTTTTTGCCAGCCACATTTTAAAGAGAAGAACTAGGATCTGGATAGATGACTTGGTGGTTAAGAGCACTGGCTGCTCCTCAGGGGACCAAAGGTTGTTCTCAGTTACCCACATAGTGGCTCATGACCACCAACTATGACTGCAGTTCCTAGGGAACTGATGCTCTCTTTCAGCCTCTGTGAGTCCCAGGCATGCATATGGTACACTGACTTATATGCAAAGAAACATCACACATAAATAAAAACGAAGTAATTTTGTTTTGTTTTTTGAGACATGATTTCTCTGTGTTGTCCTGACTGTCCAGGAATTCACCCTGTATACCAGGCTGGCCTTGAACTCAAAGATGCACCCTCCACCTGAGCACTGGGATTAAAGACGTGCACCACCAAGGTCAGCTTTACCCCTCAGTTTCTTCATCTGTAAAGAGAAGAATTCCAATGCCCTTCCTAAGGCTTGGGCATATTTGTTTGTCTATATGAGTTGAAGAGCTTAAGTTCACTCTTGAAGACTGGGGATTTTGCTCAGTGGTAGAGCACCTGTCTACCATGCATAAGGCTGTGGGTTGCAAGCTACACCCCAAGCCCCAACCTCACTAATAATAATTAAAATAAAAACAAAATAAAAACATCATCCAAAGGATTAAAGCAGTGCTTGGTTCAGGGTCTTGTATGGAATGTCTGCTGTTTCCATGTAAACAGTGGAATCATATGTAGCATGTTTAAAAATATGTTTTCCTGACCCAGCAAGATGGTTCGCTGGGTAAAGGCACCTACTCCCCAGCTGGATTCCTGATCCCAGGAGGAAGGAAAAAATGGCCTCCTGTAAGCTGTGTTCCCCCTCCACAAATAGATTTTTAAAAATTCAGTTATTTTTGTTTTGTTCTGTTTTGATTATTTTTTTCAAGACAGCATCTTACTACTTAGCCCTGGCTGTCCCAGAACTCTATGGACCAGGCTGGCCTGGAACTCAGAAATCCACTTGCCTCTGCCTCTTGCGTGCTGGCATTAAAGACATGAGCCACTATACCCAACAATAAATGTAATTTTTAAAAATGTCAATGTATGTCCTTAAGTTTAATATTCTGTGGGAAATATATGTCTACTTACATAAGTTGTTATTCAATTCCCACACACTTCAGATTATTTTGGGGTTGAGCAAGGCTTATTCTGGACACTTATGCTGAGGTTGTTTTTGCAATAGTACTGAGTCTGCTGTGTTGACAAGATTGGAGATGTCTTGTGAGGTGGCAGTAGCTCACTGTCAGTGAACTGACAGTGTCTCAACTTCACCTGGGCTCTTTATGGCCAACTGTCCTTGGCTTCTAGTCTCACCATATCATCCCTGGTGGGGAAACTATTTCAGAGCATGTCAGCTGCATGCAGTTGGGAACGGTGATCTTGTCCATTTCTCTCCCTAGTGCCCTGGCTAGTTCAGTGATTGGGACACACCAGTACTCCATACATGTATGTGGAAGGACAGATGAGTTTGTCTAAGACCACAAGCTTTACTAAGTATATTGCCTTTGAACCAGGCTCTTCGGCTGCAGCTCTCCAAGACATGACAGTTCAAAGTTGAGAACAGTCTGCTTTGTGTTCCCATCCCTCATGGGATGTGTGTGTAGGTAAGCACTGACTGAGCTTTCTTGACAGAACTCTGAAGCAGACACATTTGTGGTATTGAGCATTCTGTCCCTGATGCCCAATGTCAAACTCTTAGGGGACACATGGCCAAGTCTGGAGTGTTTTCTTGGTGTGATGTAAGAAAATGTGCCAGGGAGTTTGTTGAGGGTATCTGCTGCAGGTATCCCCCTTCATAAATGAGCCTAAAGGAATGACTCCCCTCTCAGCCTTTATTATTTTTCAAGATTTATTATATTAGTGTTATTATTATGTTTCTGGCCATTTTCAAATTTCTTTCTCTGGTCTATTGTCAAGTATGAACATTTTGCCAACCTGCATATATGTACACCACTTAGTGCCTGGTGCATTCAGAAGTTAGGAGAGGGAGTCAGGTCCCTGCAGATGTTTGGGAGCCACCATGTTGATGCTTGGAATCAATTTTGAGTCTTCTGCAAGAGCAGGCCAGTGCTCATAACTTTTTTATTTTATATTTATGTATATGAGTACACTGTAGCTCTCTTCAGACACAGCTGAAGAGGGCATTGGATCCCATTACAGATGGTGGTGAGCCACCATGTGGTTTCTGGGAATTGAACTCAGGATTTTTGGAAGAGCAGTGAGCACTCTTAACCGCTGAGCTTTGTCCCTTGCACACCCACCCCCACACCCACCCCTGCTATTAACTTTTAAGTCATCACCAGCCCTCATTCTTCTGTTCCATTAAACATCTTTTACTTCACAAGTAGCTTATGGTCAAATTTATAAGTTCAAAAATCAAGACTGGCGAGGCAGAAGAGTGAACATGGAAAGCCTTTCTTTGCAGAACCTTACAGATCCAGGTGCTGGTGCGTCATAGCCACTACAGTGAAATCTGTGTAGCAAGCCCAAAAGCTTGGGAAAAGTCCTGAGTCATAAACTTTCATGGAAACTTAGTCTCCTGGATCCTTCGCATCCCATACCATGATGTTCCTATAAAGTTGGTTAATAGGTGAATGGGTCTGTGTGCTTTCTTTCAGTATTGTTTTATTATCAGTACCTCCAAGGAATGGTTTGTCAAATACCTAAATTAGGTTGAACTTTGCTTCCTGGCCTTCACCAATGTCCTAGCCAGCCCTTGAGCCAGCCCTGGACTTGGGATTTCATAAGAATGTTACAGATTAAGACAGATTGCCTCCAGTATTGAAAAAGAGATAGTAAAAGAAAGCAGGCATTATCATCTACTAAATAGAGTTAGAATTCTCAGGACAATCTTAGCAAAGTAAGATTATAATTCTTATTATAGTTATATATGGCAGACTACATTACTTAATAGAAGAAAGTCCCCTACAAAATCACTCAGAATAATGGCCCAGTCACTTACATATACAAGAATTTACAATGGTTTAGGAAGTAGGTAGGGATGTGGTTTAAGGAGGAACTAGAGTATTGCATTATTCATGAGAAGGTTACCTAGAGCAGAACTCCCTAGCACATACTTTCACTAGCCCAGAAGCATAGCATAGTTAGGTATTTACTAAGAGCTGGCTGGTGGTGGGCTAAACAATAAATCAGAATGAGAACTATGGCTTGGGCAAGAAAGGACTTGCACTGGGAACATAATGACCTCACATCTGGCTTTTAGGAATATAGCTGACCTTAGATAGAGATGACTTTGTCTCAATTTTTATATTACTTAGTTCCTGTCAGTCTTTATGTATGCATTCTTCTGTTTTGTGTAAAGAGTCATTAAGCATCGGGTAACCTCAACGTACCTTGGGTGATGTGTCACCTAACTTCCTTATTTTCTTCTGTATCATAAGTCTGATGCTTCCATTGAGAAATTACATTCAGATCAACACTCTTTTATGTTTGCATCTGTTTGTCACCCTGCTGACTCCTTCATGCCTCTGTACCAGGACCCTGATTCTTCTGACACTTAAGGGGCCCCTGCGAGTTGAGGGGCTGAGTCCAGTCAGTACTCGTGATTTAACACAGCCAGGAAGGCACTGCACAGGTGAAGCATACATAGGCATGGGGCAGCACAGGTCCCCATAGGTCACTGTCAGCTTCCTAAGATAGCCATTGGGATGTCTACAGACAAACCCTGTTAATGTGTTCAGTTTGCTAATGCCACTGGGGTGAGGCCCTCACTTCATCCAAGGACTAGCACCATGTCAGCAGTCCACAACATGGTGTCTGTCTCCGAGCTCGCCTGCATCTACTCTGCCCTCATCGTGCAAGACAACGAGGTGATGGTCACGGAAGTTAAGATCAATGCCCGCATTAAAGCAGCTGGTATCAGCATTGAACCTTTCTTTCCTGGCTCCTTTGCAAAGTCTCTGGCCAATGTCAACACTGGTAGCCTCATCTGCAATGATTGGGCTGCTGGGCCCGCTCCACTTGCTGGAGCTGCACCTTCTGGTGGTCCTGCTCTATCCACTGCTGCCACCCCAGCTGAGGAGAAGAAAGTGGAAGCAATGAAGGAAGAGGCTGAGGAGTCCGAAGATGACAGGGGCTTTGGTATTTTTGACTAAACTGCTTTTGTTAACTTGTCCAATAAAGAGCTGAACCTGTACCTGAATTGTACCTCCTGATACCTTTACACAAGAGTACAAACTTTAGTGCATAATGTACCTGTTAGATATTTTGCATATTACTGTGGTTTTGAGCATCTGAAAAAATGCATACTGAGGGGATATATGTCTATAAAGAATTTGCACATATTCTTAGGTAACACACTTATATCCAGTAACACAAGATTATTGATTCTGAAGAAAAGAGTCTGATAAGGGTCAACAATCTATTCAAATATTATGCCACTCTTGAGGAAGGATTGACTTTTCTGACTTGAAGCCTTGTTGCTTGGTATCTGTTACATGAACAAGTTCATCCTGCAGAGAAATTCTGCAGATAGGCTTTAAGAAACCTTAACAGATGTGAATGCATTCATGAGTAAGTGTGTGTGTGTGTGTGTGTGTGTGTGTGTGTGTGTGTGTGTGTGTGTAGTTTTACAAGGATTTAGGCCAGGAGAGATATGTGCAAATTGGAACACAAGTTTGTGGAATCTACTTTGGATATTTTTTTAAGCTTCAATTATATTTTTATGCTTCAAATATATTTTTTTTCAAGTGTATTAGTTCATACTTAATTCTAAATAGATGTTTCATTCTCAGAACCGCAAATGTTTGCCAGAGAATTTTCACAGTGGTTAATGTTGGTTGATGCTGATATTTTATTTATTTATATTTCATGTAATCCCCTTTCCTGATTTTCCCTTCTGGAAGCCCCCTATCCCATCCTCCCTCCCTGTGCTTCTGTACAAGTGCTCCCCCACACACCGACTCCTGCCTCCCCACCTTGACATTCCCCTACACTGGGGTATGGAGCCTTCACAGGACCAAGGGCCTCTCCTCTCATTGGTGCCTGATAAGGCCTTCCATTTGCTACATAGGCAGATGGAGCCTTGGATCCTTCCATGTGTACTCTTTGGATGGTGGTTTAGTCCCTGTAAGCTCTGGAGGGTTTGATTGGTTGATATTGTTGTTCTTCCTATGGGTTGCAAACCCCTTCAGCTCCTTGAGTCTTGTCTCTAGCTCCTCCATCAGGAACCCAAGCTCAGTCCAATGGGTGGCTTCAAGCATCCACCTCTGTATTTGTCAGGCTTTGGCAGAGCCTCTCAGGAGAGAGATACATCAGGCTCCTCTCAGCAAGCACTTCTTGGCATCCACATTTGTATCTGGGTTTGATGTCTGTATATGGGATGGATTCCCAGGTGGGTCAGTGTCTGGATGGCTTTTCTGTCATTCTCTGCTCCACAGCTCAGAATAACCAAGATATAATTTACAGTACATATGAAGCTCAAGAATAAGGAAGATCAAAGTGTGGATGCTTTAGTCCTACCTAGATTGGGGAACAAAATATTCAAGGGAGGAAATATGGACATTTTTTATATAGTGATCAAGGTCAGGTTGTTCGATTTGCACCCTATAGACATTTCACTCTTAGCCTTCTAACAGATGTTCAAAAATGGTTAGGAATTACATCAAAATATAGTCTTTTTTACAAACATATGGTCATCCCAACATGGAGGAAAACAAAACTATTTGAATAATAAATCTTAGGTACAAACGAAAATTATATACTGCTATCTTTGTGGGTTTTTTTTTAGGAAAATGGTTATGTAAGAAATGAGTCTTACAATATCTGTACTATGTAAACCTTCCATCTACCTAAGAGCCTAGATATGCAGTCTCCAGTCCATATTTAACTGGTTCAAAGCATAATCTGGGAACTCAACCTAAAAGGAACTTAAGACTGACAGCATATGTTGAATTCAAATTTATGCTAGGCTGATTAGTCTGATAATTAGCCTGTCATGAATGCAAACAGTCACTAAAGCAACTTTTCTTAATTCATCTTCTGCTTGTGTATGGAGTGATTTCACTCTGGCAATGTATATTATTTCCCTCAGCTTTATCTGCAGTCTTTTTACAAAAAGAAATATTTACAATAATGTTTCTGAGATAAGCTGTGGCTCAGGTCACCTTGATCCCAGTCTGTGCCCCCTGTTACAATGACATTGGTTTTTCTCATAATTAAACTTCTCAAATTCTTTTTTTTTTAATAAATGAAGCCTGTTTTATTACTTCAATTGTTAATGATAAAAAAATTTCAGCAGAGCTGTTGCATTTTAAAAAAGTGAAACTACATACTATGTTTCTAGCTCAGTAAGCAGATGGACCTGATGGATGTGATGCCAGCACATCTTATGAAGACCCGTAAATTAAAGAACTACTAGTTAGTGATTATAAGACAAAAATGCATTCATAGTTTCAGCTTCTTTCTTCTTCCACGGCCATCAAGGGCACCGTCCATATTACATTTCTGTGTGGAAGGTTTTGGTCCTCTTTTCTTTTTCTCTGCCTTCTCCTTTTCTTCTAGTTCCATATTTTCTCTTTCAATCAAAGTAATTAAGGTATTACACCTCCTCTGGAGCTCCATCGCAGTTCTGGACTTGAGAAACCAATGAAATCTAAACTGAGGGGAGTTTCGGATGCATTGTCATAATTCATCATACACATTTTCCTTGTCGAAGCCAAGCTTGTGCAGCATACAAATGAGAAAATGATCCTCTTCTTCAATATAGTTTTTCTTTTGTTAGTACCATATGATATTCTTAGCTGATGAAAGGGTGCTTTGTACCGTCCAATCTTTGTATCTAGTGCTTTCTTGATACTTATTCTTCTTTGAATTCTTGCCTCTCCCCTTTCAATCTGAGCCATAATCTTCTCTATGTCCTGAAGCTCATTGCTTCTTTCCCAGAATACAGCTGAGTATTCAATGACTTCTTCTGGAGTTTTTCCTTCTACTTTTCTGGCTATATTTTCAATATCATCACGACCCCACTTCTCATTAGCCTTGATAAACTGGTTAAAATCTCTCTTATTCCAATTTGTAAACCCCTGTGTCAGAAGCTTCTCTTTTTTCCTCTAACTCCTCATCATTGAGGGGCTCTGCTTCATCAATTTTTAGCTGTTCTTTCTGTGCCTGTGCTGCATTAGGTAGATCAGGACTCCGAGGTACCTTATACCCAATAGTTTTCCTGTAATACAGAATTTCTTTTTCCAGTAATTCACATAAACCCGGAGGAAAGAACTGGAAATCCTGAACATTTGGTTGTTTTGGAGGTCGAGGTGCCTTGGGTGCTTTAGGCTAACACGGAGAGCTTCCCTGAAATATGCATCAACAGCATAGTTGGCTTTTCTTTCTCTTTTTGGTGGTTCAATCCACTCTGTGAATGCAATCTTTTGTTTTTCTCTATAGTCTTCTCCTTCAAAGTTATAAACGCTGGACTCTGTATCCATCGAAAAGTTTCTAAGTGAACTTTCACCCCTCTTGGAGAGAGCTTTTCATTCATTTCTGCAGTCTTCTTTGCACCTCTTTCTAAAATACCATCAATATCCTCATCAGTGATTTCACTTTCTTTTGAAGCAAACACATGTGTGGCACCACGTCGAATCATTTGAAGCATTTCATCTTTCCCAATTTAGTTCAGGTTCTGATCTACAAGCCTCCCTTGTTGAATTACTATCGAATCCAGCCTAAGTTTCATCTCAGCACGTTCCACTATTCTTTCTTCCACAGTATTATCAGTTATAAAGCAAAACACTCGGACAGTCTTCCTTTGTCCAATTCTATGGGCACGGTCCATAGCCTGAAGATCAACTTGAGGATTCCAATCTGAATCATATAAAATTACTACATCAGCAGTTGCAAGATTGATGCCCAGACCACCTGAAAGTGTGCTTAGCATAAATACAAACTTTGTGCTATTTGGTTCATTGTATGGATTGATGGAGTCTTGTCTCTCATCATGGGGTGTCTGTCCATCCAACCTGCAGTACTCATAATTTCTCCACATGCAATAATCTTCCAAGATGTCTAATACTCTTGTCATCTGACTAAAGATTAGTACTCTTGAACCTTGTTCTTTCAGTTTAGGGAGTAGCTTGTCTAACACCACCATCTTGCCACTGTTGGTAACTAGATGCATATCTGTTGTGTACAGTGGAGCAGGTTCAGCTCCATCGAAGAGATACGGATGATTGCAGCATTTCCTCAACTGCATCAAAATGTTCAATAGCCTCATTTTGTCCATCTTCCCTGTTGAGTTTAATATGTCTACATCTTTCATTAATATCCGAGTATACCATTCTCTTTGCATTTTGCTAAGACCCACATAGATTTTTACTTTTTTTTGGAGGCAAACTCTTTTCAACATCAGCTTTAATTCGACGAAAGAGGAATGGACTCAAAACCATATGAAGCCTCTCAACTAGCTTTTGATCCCCAAGGCAATTATTTGTATCAGACCAGGAGTCAAAGTCATCAGCTGAATTAAACACATCTGGTAACAAAAAGTTTAGAAGTGACCAGAACTCATGCAAGTTGTTCTGAAGAGCACAGACTTCTCTTTAATAAGCATTTCATAGATGTGACACACACATTCCACTCTCCTGGTAATAAAACATCCCTGACAAATGCAGCTTTCTCTTTATCTCCTATCAAGCAAACAGACCTAAGTGTTGGTATCCATCTCTTGAATTCACTCATCCAGTTGTGCAATGTAGACTTGGGAACCAAAACCATATGAGGACCAGGAATGTTTCTATAGTGTTTCATGTATCCAAGAAGAGAAATTGTTTGAAGTGTCTTTCCCAAACCCATTTCATCTGCAAGGATCCCATTGATGCCATTCTCATACAGAGAGATGAGCCAATTCAATCCTCGCACCTGATAATCTCAGTTTACCCCATTTTATATATGATGGAGAATCGTCAAATCGAGTACAAACATTAGTTGCTTTGGAACTTTCTGTTAATAGCTCTTCATCCTCCTCTTGCTCTGTTCTAAGGTGTCGGTAATCTCCAACTGAAAGCAAATTCTGTTTTTCATCCTTTTTTACCCGTGGGCGCCCTGGTTTCATTTTCAAGGGTGAGGTTGGAGTCTTCTGAGCAGCAGGCTGAATGAAATGTGCGAACAGCTCTGTCTGCTTTAATAAATACTCAAATCTATTTGCTCGGTCAGTTTGCATTTTTTCTTCATATATAGGATCTGGTTTTTGGATTTCTTTTTGCTTTCCAGGTGATCCATGATCAAATACTTCCTCCATCTCGGTGTCCGCGGGGCCGGGGCCGGAGCCGCGGGCGCCGCGCAGCCCTCGGGGCTGCCTTTGTTGCCGCTGCTGCTCCTTGGAAGGCGCGCTCTCGGGAGGCGGGAGCGGCGGAGGCTCCACCGCGGACGACGTGTTCCGGCTGCGTTACCCGCCACGGCCACGGGCAGGCGCGGCGCCGAGGGAAGCGGCTTGGGCCTGCGCGACACTGGCGTCCGGGCCACCGGAGGAGCGAGACGCGCCCGGAAGCTCTCACGCGTAAGGGCTTCGCCACCCCGGCTCGCTCGCCTCGCCGTCCTCTTCCTCGGGACTCTGCTCCACTGGCGTCTACCTCACGGCGGGAATCACGTCGACGGGAGTGGGCGGGGCCAGCGGGGTCACGGAGGTCAGGGAAGGCGGGCTGACTCTGAGGAGGCGGAGGGCCGAAGGAAAGGGAAAGGAAAACGGAAGGTTCTCAGAGGCCTCACGGCGCCTTCTCCTCTCCGGGAGTGGATTCTCTTCTCCATCCAACCAGGACAGGTACCTACGCCACCCACTCTCAACCCTCGCGAGATCGCTCATTCCCCCTTAGAAGGCCGGCTCGCGAGGGCGCGTGCGCATGCTCCTCTTTGGCCCCGCCTCCTCCAGGCCTCTAGCAGGCTGTGGAGCCGAGTGGGCGGGGTCTCGAGGAAGGGCAACGGCGGTGCTTTGCGCCTCGGCTCCTCCAAGTGACCCCAGCTGGGTCTTCAGCGCTCCGTTAACCGCTCGGCGGCTCGCTGTCTCCCGCCGCTCTTGGGAACGGCGCGACAGTTAGGCAAGGAGCAAAGGCCTGGGCTGGCCTTCGTCGTCCTGTTGCCTTCGCTCACGGACGTGACGTTAAGTGACGTTGGACTTCTGAGAGGAAAAAATCACCTCAGAATTAAAAAGTCTGCGTGTTCGCTCCTTCAGTAGGCTTCGTTTAGAGAGTTCGGTGTTTGTCAAGTTCAAGTTAAGGCAGAAGACGCGCTGCCCTGTTACAATGGCAGCAGATGAAGTCAGATAAATGATGGCGAGTTTTCACATGAAACAGCAACTTCTCAATTTCTTCTCAAATTCTTGAGGGAAAAGGTCCTACCAAAACTAAGTTGTTGTACCTTGGGGATTTTTCAATTATATTGTCTTGGTATTGATCTTTCAATTTTGTTACCTTTATGCATCTCTGATCTGACCTCTTAATTGTTTCTATCCCTAATGTTTCCCAGTCATGAGAAATTTCATTCCTTTGATCAGCTACTTTCATACATGTGTCTGTTTAGAGCAACATCTCCTGTAGCTCAGCCTTTCATCAAGCTCTATAATTAAGAATTGCTGTCATAGGTTTTACTGTTGTGAATAGAAAGGTAACCAAGGCAACTCTTATAAGGACAAAAGAACATTTCAATGGGGATGGCTAACAGGTTCAGAGGTTCAGTCCATTATCATCAATATGGGGACATGGCAGGATCTAGGAAGCCTCTCACACCCCAGGTCTACAAGACTTTCTAGAGGTTTCTCTCCAATCTCCAAATTCTACTGCTCCATATTTCCATTCATTCTTCTGGCCCTCTGGGCTCTCTCTTGTCTCCCACCCATAAATCATCCTGCTCCCCTTTTTCCCTCCCTCTCACTTCTCCCACCTAAGTCCCTCCTTAGGCAGAGAAGAAATAAAAGAACTAGTTCATTTTTTTAAAAAAATAACTTTTGAGATTACGATTAAATCATTTCAATCTCTTCAGTCCTCCCTAATGTTGAATATTAAACCCTGGAACAAAAGGCCAAGGTGCCTAATTAACAAATCAAATCAGTCCTTGGTTCCAGGTTCTCCAAAGAATCCTCTATCCCTATCTGTTACATACAGTGCATTGCTGTCCTTTCCAGACCCCTAGCACAGAGGATGGGCAAATGTCCTCCCAGCTGCTCTTCCTCATGTAATGCATGTATTTGGCTACCTGGTCTTTTTTACTGATCATTTACCCTCCTGGCCTCTTGATCTGGCTTTTCCTCCTCCCTCTCCTCATGAGGCTCATGGTTCTGCCCATTGTAGACTGTTCCTGTGTCTGGCTATTCTCTTTCTTTTGATAAGAAACATTCTACTTCACCATACTTAGGAGAAGCCATATCCTTTCCTTTTTATTTCATTTCTTTTTTTTTTCCCATAGGTTTACTGTTTATTCATTGTTAAATGTTACAGAGTTCTTACACTGTAGGAACCATGCCTGAGAACCCAAAGAAAGAAATGGTGCAATGGACAGCCTCATCCACCCAGACAGTGTATTAAAACTTGATTCATATGCATTTTGATAATTTCACAATCTTAAAAAATACCAAGACTTGGAATTTACATCTGCTGCAGGTCTTCAGTGTTCCAGTACAGTATGCCATTAAACAAACCTTATCTTCTTTCTGTTCACGTCTTAAACCATAAACCCAAACAGAATGTGTGTTTGTGTGCCACACTGGGGTAAAGCATACTTTAAGGGAAGTTTGTGGCTCAAGGTGTTAGATTATTTGTTAAGGTTTCTGGTGCCCAAATGAACTCTTCAGTTTAACTAAGAATCTCAAGTCTCTAATCACCCCACCTCCTCCTGGCTGGTTCAGATCATGCCAACATTATTGCCCAGAAGTGGAATACAGACTGGTAGGAGACACTGGCCTCCACCTCCTGCTTCCCACACTGCTGCCCTAAATCCACTAAACATGCTCTCAAGCTGGGAAAACATACATTTCCTGTTCGATCTTGTCAGTAGTAAGGAAGTATGAACTGTGTTTGGCAAAGGGATTCGTTTACAGAGAGAAACCCAGGCACTACTATCATATCACATAGTCATATGTCAACAGAGTATGTGTACTGAACCATCTGTAGGTAACTGACAGGCTATTTCATTAGGTAGAAAGAAATTTAGCAGTAACCTCTTCTGAGAGCCAAGTACTACTAGATAGTTAAATTGAAATTACTAACAACAGAAATGCTACATTACTGGCTATTCCTCTGTGTCTCCAAGTGATTACCAAACATATTCCCAAGGTGAATGTCAAGAGCTGGCTAAACAATGAATGGATCTACAGAATAGCCTATAACCTTCACATTTGGGACACACACAAGGATTTATCAGACACCATGGCAGATTCTTGTGCAACATGGGTGTTTTGCTCCTGTTACTTTGAACTGTTAAAAGCCAGGTCAGTGAAACCCTCTCCTCCTGAGCAGATGCCACACTCTGTCAACAGCAGTGTGCAGACACCATACTCTGTCCACAGCAGTTCAATCAGACCTGATTAGGAGACTTGAGCAGCACCTGGAGTGCATCGGATCCACTGTCCTTTATATGCATCAAAGGCTATCTGGTTCCACCTAAGGATTGGCAAATTATAGGGCATTTCACAATTCCAATGCTTCTTTCAGACTATTTCTCCACACAATATGCCCTTAAAAAACTTACTCCATGTCAAAGCAAGGCCTTAATGTGGAACCGAGCAAGCACTATCTGAATGAAAAATTATTCAAAGAAATAAGACTACACCCCACTCACTCCCCATTTGGTGTACCCAAGTTTGGTTGAATTAAATTGAGAGTTACCTCATACAACTAAAAACTTAAATCATTTCTGACAGTGGCTTGTTCCAGGGAGTGTAACATAGCCACAGCCTACAGAGTATGCCTTAGGATGGGGCACAGAACAGGTTAATTAAGGTCACTTAACTCTACAATTTTTATAGTGGATCAGAACCCAGATGGCTGACTTCTAAAGGCTTTCTGACAGGAATCCAGTAGAGTTGGTTCAAGGTTCACACAGGCACTAGTAGCTGTGATCTTATGTAGAAGATGTGATCCACATGAAATACACAACTAAGGGCAGCAAATCTGAGGTAGTCAACTTTTAAAAGGCTCAGTATCTGAACAAAAAGATGTTTGAATGACCACTGGCTGCAGGTTTGGTTTTATACGCAGAGCAACTGTGGAAACACTGTTGAATCTAATTCACAAATATTTAAGACAATGAAACACCCCTAAATCCAACACGCATCAAGATCAGTCGTGACTCTTGAACTTCCATAGTGCAACAGGGACAGTCACTGGACTTGAGGTCTTCAGTCAGTCACTGTAGATCCAGAAATCAAAACGACAAATGGCTGTTCTGGGTGGTTAGCTGTGCTCTAGTTACCTTGGAAGGCTTAGCAAAGACCATTCCTTAGCTGTACTGTGTGTGGCTGTACTTCTGATTCTCAAGTACAGCATACTGGTTGTCTAGCTGAAGTTTAAGGGCCTCGTTTTTTGAAACCTCCTCCCTATCTCTATTTTTGTGTCTTACTACTTCAAAGCTCTTCTCCATTTCTTTATCATCCAGCTCTCTACATGCTTGGCAGTGGACTGCAGGGATGGGAACTGTGTGTCACTGTATATTTCCAGTGGTCCTTGTGGCATTTTCCTTGTTGTGGTTAGCCTTGCCTCAGGAGGCCTAAATACACCACTGGGCATTGCTGGCTCCGGGGTTTCTGTACCTGTTACTGGAGCAGGAGGCACTTGTACCTGAACTGTTTTATTCCAGGGACCTGAAGATTTTTCTGCTCCACTGCCACCTCCACCTTCTTCACAATTATCTCCTGGATCTACTCTCTTCTATTTATCATCATCTTCCTTTTCACTTATTTGCATTGCCTGAACTCTTAATCCGCTGTAATCAACCTCTCCTTGCTCAAATTCTTTTTTTTTTAAATTGGGTATTTATTTCATTTACATTTCCAATGCTATCCCAAAAGCCCCCAACACGCTAACCCACCCACTCCCACTTCTTGGCCCTGTCGTTCCCCTGTACTGAGGCATATAAAGTTTGCACGACCAATGGGCCTCTCTTTCCACTGATGGCCGACTAGGCTATCTTCTTATTCATATGCAGCTAGAGACACGAGCTGGGGGGCGGGGGTGTTACTGGTTAGTTTATATTGTTGTTCTACCTATAGGATTGTAGATCCCTTTAGCTCCTTGGGTACTTTCTCTAGCTCCTCCATTGGGGGCCCTGTGATCCATTCTTTCCACTCATTTTCATCCTTCTTTATGGCCTTGCCCTCCGGGCCCGTGCTCCCTCCGTCTCTGGACCTGGCACCAGAGCCCAAGCTTCCGCCGTCGCCCGGCCTGGAGCCTGCCGCCAAGGCTGAGAAGGACTTAGCTCTGGTAGAAAGGAAATTGCAGGATATACAACTAGTTCGTATTGTTCCAAAATGGCCTGCATCTTAGTTACCTTACTTTCTACTCATTCCCCTACAGGCATTCTCATGCAGAAGGAAGATTATATATTAGAGTTGATATTTTTAAAACATAAACAGAGTAAGAAATTAAAATCCTACATGGAGATAGTCTCTGAATTGTTACTAAAAAGAAAAAGGCGACTTCAAAAATTAGTTGGAATGGAACCAGTTGAAATCGTAGTGCCTCTATTAATGCAGATACTGACTCACTATGGACACAACATGACTGTTGGTAAAAAAAAAAGCATGCAGTAGTTTCTTGGAGTTATTAACAACAGATACCCTGAAATCAAGTGACTTCAGTTCATAAAATGAACAACTTGAATTTTCCCTCATACACTAGAGGGACTTCCAATCTGGATCCGCTACATTTTACACTGAGGCTAATAAACCAGCCAAGGCAGAAGATTTAAGTAAGGTGGCTGAGAGTCCCTAGAAAACAGTTCAAAAATCTTAATTATGTGCAATACTCATGGTGTTCTCAGATTTTCAAGAGTCTTAATATAGTAACTGACTCTCAATATACAGAAAGGGTTGTTTTACACGTAGAGACTGCTGATCTTATTTAGGATGATTCTGAATTGACTTCACTATTTATTCAACTACAATAAATAATCAGAAATAAGAGTAATTGACTATATATAAGACATATATGATCCCATACAGTGTAGACGCCTGACTTGCTAGCAAGAAAGACGCCACAACAGGATCCTTATGCAACACATTTATTGGGAGAGCATTTACTGCGAATGCGAAAGACCCCGAGGCCCAGAACTGGTGCTGCTTATATAGGCCTAGGAGAGGCATGTCTACACCTGATTGGTTATGCTTTCAGTACCTCATTAACATGCCTCGGGCCAGGCAGTGACTCAGCAAAAAACTCTTTTGCACATGTGCACATTGGTTGTTTACCCATATTCATGGATGGTGGCCAGCAGTAGCCAGTGTCATCTTGTAATGGCATATGTGGCTTCCCACATCTCCCCCTTTTTGTTTTAATAAAATGATGCTGGACTAGGCCTGTGCAATTATGGCCATCCACCACAGCTCCTGTTTTAGGTCATTCCTCTGTGTCACAGCCTTACCCGTCATAGGGTAACCCTATTGCCACCAGGCCCCGTGTCTTAGGTTGGTCTGTGCATGAGGTACCCGTCTTTGGATACCGCAGTGCTGTGTGACAGTAACTGCTAAATGACCTAGGGCAAACTCTACAAAAGAGGCCAGCCAAGTTTTAAGGAAATGAATTAGCAGGGAAATCATGATCACCCTACCGCATGGAATGAGGAAACCTCAGAGATGTGTAAGGGCTGATCAATGATCGTTGAGTCTCTCTCATCCCAGTGCAATGGATCCTTAAATCCGTGGGGTGCAAGAGCAGAGAACTCAGATGCCGACTAATTCTTGAGCATAGATATCCAAACTTCAGGGCAGGTGCCGTTTTCAATGGCTAAAAGTGCCTGAGTTATAATCACCTTGTCAGGTTTTTGTTGGGTTCTGAATTTGCAAACCAACCAAAGCATGAATGCCAGTCCACAGCATATGGCAGCTCAAAACAAAATCACTCCCACCCATTCCTTAAAGTAAGAAAATGCAGAGGTAAGCCAAGAGGTAAAGTCTCCAAGGGTCACTGGTTCTACTCTGGTTCCATTAAGGTTCAGGATCTGTATCTGGTATACTTATCCCTGTCTTAATCATCAGGAGTAAGAATAACAGGATCATCTTGGGGTTCATCTTGATCTTTCACAGTCCTTGTCAGTCGCGTCAGAACCCAAAGTGGATTATCTTCACTCTGTGGAAAAACACAAACAGCTCCCCTGGATCTGATTAATATGGGATCCGGGCCATACCATTTGTTATCAAGGACATTTTTCCACTTAACCATTTCATTGGGCAGTTGAGGCCATTGTCCGTGCCTTTCGGCAGGTGATCTTCAGCATCATCCAATTTTAAAAAATTAAGAGTAAAAATTTCAAGGGATAGAGCCATCTTTGGCGTAATAGCCTCTATTCTGCCTTTTTGTTTTTGTAAATATTGTTTCAAAGCACAATGGGCTCTTTCAATGATGCCTTGGCCCTGTGGATTATAGGGCAATCCAGTAATATGTTTCACTTGCATTTGTTTGCAAAATTGACTAAATTTAGAAGTATATGCAGGACCATTATCTGTCTTTAGTACCAGGGGCTTGCCCCATGCAGCCCAAGCCTCTAAGCAGTGGGATATGAAATGAACTGCCTTTTCCCCTGTAAAGGGAGAGGCATGTAGGACACCAGAACTGTTATCAATGGACACATGTATATATTGTAATTTACCAAAAGCTGGGATATGTGTGACATCCATCTGCCAAACATCTAGGGGTCGCAATCCGCGAGGATTAATGCCCACTGAAGGTGCATTAATAAATTCTACACATTTACCACACTGTAAGACCATATCTCGATCTTCTGTTCGTGTGAGCTTAAACTTCTGTTGCAGTGTAGAAGCAGGGACATGATAAAGTTGATGAAAATTCTTAGCATCTTCTATAGAACTTTGTGATAGCAAAACCATATCTCTGGTGGCTGAATCAGCAATTAAATTTCCCTTAACCATAGGTCCAGGTAATGATGTATGTGCTCTAATATGTTGAATATAAAAGGGATGCTCACACATCAAAATACAATCTTGTATTTTCATCAAAATTTTAGATACTGGACTAGACTGCTTAAAATTTCCAGCAGTCTCTAATGTTAGTACAGCATTAACTACATAAACAGAATCAGAGATAATATTTATGGGCATAAGTAATCTCTTAAAAACTTCTAAAACCACCAAACATTCCACCAATTGAGGGGCTCCTGGTGTAAATTGCAACCGTACAGCCTATTCATTAATCACATAACTTCCAATTCCTGTTTTGGATCCATCTGTATAAATATCAATGGCTCCCTTTATAGGGGTATTAGCCGTCAACTTTGGAAATATCACTGGATGCAATAACATAAAATGTAATAAAGGATGTTTAGGATAATGATTATCAATTAAACCAGAATAACTGCATCTTAGAATGGCCCATTCATCTATGGTAGCACACAATATTTGCATTTGTGCGGCAGTATATGGAATAATTATGCTATCAGGCATTTTTCCAAAGTGAGTAATTGAACTTTTTATACCTTTATGGGCCATATTTGCCACCATGGTGGGATAATGCTCTATAGTCTTATTAGGGGATATATGTGGATGTATCCATACCAAAGGGCCATCTTGCCATAACACAGCAGTTGGCAAATTTATGGTTCGTAATATGCATAGGCACAAAGGTTCTTGCTCATTTATACGATTTAACTGTGCCTTTTTCTACCTTCCTAAGAACATCAGAAGCCCAGGTGTTAATTGTCTCAATGAGGTAATATGTGATTCTTCTTCTAAAATTTGAAATAAAGGTTTTAATTCTGAAGTAGGGATCCTTAAATAAGGTCTAATCCAATTTATATCTCCTAATAATTTTTGAAAATCATTTAATGTCTTTTGTGGGGTAACACACCGTAAAGTAATAGTGGCTCCCAAAAAATGACTAACACTAGACTGCTGTACCTTTTCTGGTGCAATAATCAAGCCATTATTTTTTAAAGTTTCATTAAGCAAGCCATAGGCTTGCTGTATACTTTCTTCTTTAGGTCCACAAGTCAAAATGTCATCCATATAGTGACAGATTTTTAAGGAGGGGAAACCATCTCTAACTGGTTGAAAAGCTTTTCCTACATATAACTGATATATGGTAGGGCTATTTGCCATTCCTTGGGGGTAATACCCGCCATTGATACCTTTTATCAGGCTCCATATGATTAATAGAAGGCAAGGTAAATGCAAATCTAGGTTTATCTTTTTTATTTAATGGGATGGAAAAGAAACAATCCTTAATATCCACGACTATAATTTTCCAGTCCTTAGGTAGAGCTGAGAGTAGGGGGAGTTCTCTTTGTACAGGACCCATAACTTGCATTTGTGCATTAATGGCTCTTAGGTCATGCAACAATCTCCATTTACCTGACTTCTTCTTTACAACAAAAATAGGGGTATTCCAGGGTGACTGCGTGGGTTCCACATGCCCAAGGTCTAATTGTTCTTGAACTAATTCTTTAGCTGCTTTTAACTTCTCAGAGGGTAAAGGCCACTGAGGCATCCACACCATGTCCTCCGTACACCATGGAATGGGCAAAGGCTCCCCAGCGGCCCCTAGAAAAAACCCAGCCCTTTCTTATCTGCTTTTTCAGTGGCTTTAACTGGTGAAACTCTGCCTTGTAAATTTTTTCCAAGACCTAGTCAAGGTATATATCCCATTCCTTTCATCATTTCCTTGCTTTTCTGAGAGTAATCATTAGTCAGTATAAAGTTCATAGCTGACAATACATCTCTTTCCCATAGATTTACAGGTAAAGGGAGTATATAAGGTTGAAAAAGCCCTGTCCTTCCTTCTTTATCCTTCCATTGTAAGGATTTTGCACTTATAGCTGGGGTATCCTAATCCTTGTAGGCTATGTGATGATTGATTAACAGGCTAAGAAGCAGGCCACCAGTTACTGGATACAATGCTTTTATCCGTTCCTGTATCCATTATTCCTTGAAAGGTTTTTCCTTCTATTTGTAATTGTAAAGTGGGACGATTATCCAAATCTAAAGATATGTAGGCCACATTAGTTCCTGTAGAACCAAGTCCTTTATCCCTTTGGGGATCCTAGCCACTAGAGAACATGTTATGCAAACTAGGAAGAATCAGCAATTGAGCAATGTGATCTCCAGGAGAAATGGCCATGATACCTCAGGGTGCAGAACACATAATTTTAACGTGTCCCTCATAATCTGAGTCTATAACTCCAGGATGTATTACCAATCCTTTCAAGGCAGAAGAGGACCTACCCAACAGTAGGCCCACTGTATCCTTTGGTAAGGGACCTCTAAAATCTGAGGAAATAGGTTGGCACCCCATTTGAGGTGTAAGAATTACTCTGGAGGTGGCACAGATGTTCAATCCTGCTGAACCTGGAGTGGCTCTCCTCGGTCTTTGGGTGGCCTCATGGACACTGTGGTCTGGAGTGCCCCACACATTTGGGGGCCCTGGGGACGGGGGCCCCTCACTCCATTTTTTGGCTGTTTCACTTTAAACTGAGGTATTGGCCTTCTTGTTACATCTCTGGTTGATCTGCATTCATTTGCCCAATGTCTTCCTTTCCCACATTTTGAGCAAATGCCTGGCAGTTTCTTTTTAAACCTATTCTTTCCATTCTTTGTACATTGCTTTTGTATATGACCTGTTTGTCCACAATTATAGCAGGTTATTCCTTTTGTTTGCATCATCAAAACTGCGGCAGCCAGCCCTGCATTTGAAAGGGGTCCTCCTATTTCTCTACAGGCCTTCATCCATGCCTGAAGTCCTTTCCCTTTCCAAGGTGTAATAGCATTTCTGCATTCTTTGGTACATTGCTCATAAACTAATTGTTCAATTAGCGGCATTACGGCCTCAGAATCACCAAATATGCGTCCTACTGCTTCCATCATGCGAGCCACAAATTCAGAGAACGGCTCATTAGCTCCCTGAATAATTTTTGTCAGATTACCAGATACCTCTCCTCGATTAGGCAATGCTTTCCAAGCTTTCACTGCTGCCTGATTGATTTGATCATAGACCTGCACTGGGTATCCTAATTGATTGTTTGTCCATATACCCTGATCTGTAAGCATCTCAAAGCTCCATGCTTGTTGCCCTGCAGTAGCATTAGCACGGGCCTGACTCAAACACAGATCATGCCATATAGACTTCCAGTCTAGATACTGTCCCATCGTAAGACATGCCTTTACCACACTCATCTAATCAGAAGGAGTCATGGCATGGTGAGCCAGTCTATTAATTTGAGACTGAGTAAACGAGGCATTGACTCCATAAGTCCTTACTGATTCTGCTTAATCTTTCACTTGTTTATGCGATATTGACTCATAATATCACTGTTGAGCTTGATCCTGAAAAACAGGAAAAGCCTGACATATTTTATGCAATCCTTTAGGAGTGCAAAAGGAGTGGCCACTGCCAATTGTTTTCTTTTCTGTATAAGGCGGAGGCGGTGGGGGAACACTGAGACTCCTCCCTATTGGACCATATCTTTCTGCCTCATACTCTGCAGCAGCCTCCTCCAAATCTTCCTCCTCCCCTGCTGATAATTCCGAGTCCTCAGAGCTAGATAATTCTAGTAACTCAAAGTCCTCAAGAGGAGGGTAAATTGACTTAATTTTTTGGTCTTCATTCTTTATATTATCTTTTGTATCTTTATATTTTAGGTTCTTTTCTTTTTTTTTTCTTTTTATATCTCTTATTTTACTTATTTTTCTGTGCTTGCCTTCTTTTTCATGTCTCTCTGTTTCTGACATACTTTCCTGGTGCTCCTGCAAAAGTCACTGCCCTTCCTTAACAGCTGGCTCACATTTCTTGACCTGGATACAAGCCTTAATCAGCTTCCATAATGGCCTTGTTCCTGCTTTCACTTTCCCTTCTGCCTCCTCTCTCATTATATCTCTCCCTAGCTTTTCCCAACTAGGTAGCTTCAGCGACCCAGTGGGGGTAAACCAAGGAGCGAGTCTGTCTATCTCTTTTAAGAATCCTCTCACTGTACTTTCAGAAATCTTTAAACCTCATTCTTTGAGCAAGGCTTGCACCAGCCCCACTAATGGCATAGACTGGCCGGTACCCATACTCGTCCTGGACTGAAGCATCGTTGAGATACTCACTTATCTATGTGAGGTTCTTAGCCCCAAGGTCGACTCATGAGTTTATCTACACTTGTTTTATGATCTTTTGTATCTGCCTAGCTATTCCCAGCAGATACACTCGTGTCCAGGGCGATGGCAATTAAGGCAATGTCATAATATCAAGGCAAGAAAGAAAGCAAGCAACACAACCCCAGCAACAATTACCGGATCTATTCCATAAGAAAGCATACCTCTCAGAGACTTACATTAATTAATTTTGCTTACCGGTACCACTGTTTCCCAGCTAAAGAATACTGAATCCACACAGTTGAATCCTTCTCAACAGTTTGCTTTATGGGAACACTTCATTAACTGCTCAATCCCAGTGATACACTTCTGAATCCTCCCTGTAACAGGGAGTCTTCGCTTGTGCCTGACGATGTTTATTTTCCCGGGTTTCAGCACCACTTTGTAGACGCCTGACTCACCAGCAAGAAAGACACCACAACAGGATCCTTCTGCAACACGTTTATTGGGAGAGCATTTACTGCGAATGCGAAAGGCAGGGAAACAGACAGTTTATATTTGCCACAAACAAAATAAAATACATTCAATTTCTTCTAACTCAGAAAGTGGAAAACTGCATGACAAGAAATTCAAGTATCTGAAGAAAGAAACAGGAAGATATCAGAAGGTGGAAAGATTTCCCTTGCTCATGTATCAATGGGATAAGCATATGAATATGTCCATCTTACTAAAAAAAATCTAAAGATTCAGTGCAATTCCCATCAAAATTCTAGCACAATTCTTCACAGATCTTGAAAGAAAAATTCTCAACTTCATATGGAAAAGCAAAAACACACAGGATAGATAAAATATTCCTGAACAACTAAAAGAACTTCTGGAGGTATCAATATCTGTAACTTTAACCTGTACAGCAGAAAAATAAGTAATAAAAATTTGCATGGAACTGGTATAGAATTAGATAGGTGGATCAACGGAATTCAATAGAACACCCAATAATAAACCCACTCACCTACAGACACTTAATTTTTGGCAAAGAAGCTAAAGCTGTACACTGAAAGGTGAGAGCATCTTCTACAAATGATGATAGTTTAACTGGACATCTTCATGTAGAAAAATTCATATAGATCAATATTTATCACCCTGCATATCACTTAAGTCCAAATGAATCCAAACCCTCATTATAAATCTATACACACTTTATCTAATAGAACAAAAAGTGGGAAATAACCTTGAACTTGTTGGAATAGGAAACAACTTCCTAAACAGGACACCCATGGCTCTGACAATAAGGTCAAGAATTAATAAATGGAACCTCATAAATGTGAAACCCTTTTGTAAGTCAAAAGACATCATCTTCAGCATACCTATAGATTAGGCAACAATCTTCACTAGTTCTCCATCCAATAGACAAGGATTCCTGCTTCTAAGTGTAATGAGGGGAGACTTGAGTGAGGGGTAACTGAGAGAAAAGGAAGGGCTGATATTGGGATCTAATATGAATAAATAACTTCCGTTAAAAAGATACATATGAAGAATAGGAAGACATTCATATACATGGAAAACAGAAAGTAGAAACATGATATGTGAATATGTATATACTGCTTGCACCTTGAAATGAGGAGCATCTAAAGAATTCTCCAAATATTTGAGACCAAAAAAATATAGAAAAATGAATTGTCCTATTTTACAATATATTACAATTATAACAATTAGTGTTTGATGTTTATTAACATACATAGAAATATGAATAAAATGGTGATCTTATCATTCATATGCACAGTTCAGTAAATTATAAAGTCCCTAATATTTATTCTTATATAGAAAGTCAATTACATGGTCATTAGGAAAATCTTGAAAATAATAAATGTAGAATAGGAAAATAATATTTAAAATAGTTTCATACAGAATTGATTATAGAGAATAGAAGAAAAAAATTGTGCCATATTTTTTCCATACATTTTCAATGATTTTTTTTTTTAATTTTAGCTGAGGTTTACCTCTTTACAGAGCATACGTATATCCGCTCGGTACTGTTGCTAACTGGACTCAGATAAAGGCATCAGATGTCCCAAAACTGACACTTAGGGTGATTGTCAGCCACCATGGGGTTTGGGTATTGAACCAGTTTTCTATTTAAAAGAAAGCAACTCTATTAACTGGTACATCATCACAACAGCCCACCAAGGGAATATGCCAATTTCAATCCTAGCTTCCTGAAGCCTGATCGTCCCTTCCTCAAAACCTGAAGAATACCTGGTACTTTGTTATAGTCTCCTTTCACTGCACCTGCCAAGGTTCTTATTCAATAAAACAAACCAAAACCAATCAACAAGCCAGGCGGTGGTGGACCATGCTTTTAATCCCAGCACTTGGGAGGCAGAGGCACTCAGATTTCTGAGTTCGAGGCCAGCCTGGTCTACAAAGTAGTTCCAGAACAGTTAGGACTATACAGAGAAACCCTGTCTCAAAAAACAAGAAACAAAAGAAACAAACAAAAACAATCAACAGCGCAGCACCTTAGCCATGTGTGCATGAGAACAATGCACTTCTTTGGATGGAGACAAAAGACAGAATTTTTCTCATAGTTACCTGATGAGTATTATTTAAAAATTGATATCTATTGTTATATTAATCTATAATGTATTTTCAAACTATAAAATATTGTGACCTATTATCACACAAGATCATACATAAGGTATTTTTTCAGAAGCTAAGGTATAACATTAATAAATCAGTATATGAGGACAAATTAATGAATGCTGTATTTATATCAGACAGTTCATTTATGTCAGGTACAAATTAATACAGAGTGTTTTGTTGCTTAATAAATATTTATATAATGATAAATCTAAAGACAGCTAAAACTTAAAAAAAAATTGCTAAAATATTGTTTAAGATTCATTCAAATCTCCAGTGGTCCGTATGGGACGAATATCTAAGAAGCTCCCAGTGGATGTATAATCTCCAATGGCAAATATCTTGACTAGCACAGTGATTAAATAGCAGAGTTAAAAACCATGGATGGATGTGAATTGTACCAGCTTGAACCTGCCACCAGAGAAATATAACCATGTTTGCATCCAACAAGCCCATCCTCTCAGAAATTATTATGTAAGTATCAGACAACAATAAGATGAATAAAAAAAAAATCAGGATAAGTCACATTTACATAGTCAGCAATTTAACAACACAGTTATGAAATGCACAATAGAATTTGAAGATCAGTGTTCTTATGAGCAGCAGAGTAAGGGGCTTCAGTCATGGTCCATTGCCTGTCTGTCCACTAGCCTAGTAGCGACTATGACCTACGAGTGTCCAAGTCTTCTTGTTTGCAGTTCCTGCCACTGCTCTAGTGACTGAAAATTTCCACAAGGTTTAACTTGGGGACAACTGCAGAGGAAGGGAATTTTTACATGGCTGTGAGACTCCAGGCAGTATTCTCTAGTCCTAGTTCCACCCCATGCAGCTCCAGACTCCTTGCAGCTATTGAAAAGGATGGGCTGCTGATCCCACTCTCTTCCTTCAGGTCCTCAGTCCCTCTTCTGAGTTCTCCTGTAACAAAATCAATTACAACCAAGGAATAACACTTTCCACCTGCTCCATGTGTTTCCCATCCACAGGCTGTCCCATCAGTTGTCCTAAAGCTGAAGAGAAGTTTCCTTTCCCTGCAAGGTACTGACATAGACCAAGTGGGTACCTTAAAATCTAGCCACTGGAAGTTCTTCTAGAAATGCCCACCAGGCTCCTATAGTGTGGCTCTTATTAAGCATTTTACAATGCTCTTCCACAAATAGTGGAGCTTCAGTCTCCATGTTCTTCAAACATGATATGGTTAATTCTCCTGAGCCAAGGACTTGCATCTTTATCAATATACACATGCTGTCTTCCACATAACTCAGTGAGTCTACCTGGACATATTTTGTCAACCATCGCCATATGATTGCTGTACCATAGACAAGAAGTGTGTGTATAAATGGTTATAGAATGAATACAATCATTGTGTGAGGGGTACAAGGTAAAATGTGTCTTCATTGTGTACTTCTAGAAAATTTTTTCATGAACCTTGAAGTCACTTCAGATTTGGGTAATGATCTTGAAGTCATTAAGCACTGAGGTGTAAATCCACTGATCATGTGCAATGAGAATCAAGAGAGACTGTCCAACTGGTTGCAATTTCCAGACTGATAAGAGCTACTCAAGCCACCTAACTTTCATTTGCCTGATGTGTGAGTTTCAACATCCCTGATGAAGCAATCGGCAGAAAATGCCTATGATCATTTGAAATCAAGGGCCACTATTGCTTCTACTCGTACTTAGATTCTACCAATGAGGAGGTCCTGTTTCATCAAATTCCAATGTTGACACCAATGAAATGTTATCATTCAATAGTTTGACACAAGCTGAACAATTTCCTTTTTTTTAAATCAAGGAAAATATATGGAGTGATATGGATTTGTTCATTGTACCATTTGATTTTTTTCTTAAATCTTAATTTACTGAAACTTCCTCTATTTAAGATAAATTCCTAAATTCTGCTTCGCGGTCTTTTGGCTAAGATCAAGTGAAGAAAAGAATGGAAATCTAATTCATTCCTTATGGTCACCACAATGTTTTTTAATATGTGTCAATGGGCAGCATTTTTCTGAGACTTATAGGACTTTTATTCAGTAGGTGGGTATTAATGACTTCAGAACCATGCAGAGACACAGCAAAGTCTGGATAGTTATGCCTGAAATCTATGAAGCCATACTTTCATGTATTTTTCTCTCATATATCCTTGAATTCAAAAGAGAGCAGACTTCTTGCTGAGGCTCTGAAAGTGTCTACATATTTCCTTTTTTGAGCGTTTTTATCTTAGCCTAGTTGAAACTTCCCTATTTTAGTTAACACAAATCACCATATCTAAAACAGTGTTTCTAACTTTTTTAACACTGACATTGAATTCAAACTATTCTTAGGTGGACAGACTATCCTGCAGTTCAATGAATGATTTCTCAGTTCTAAGACAATAGGAAATACGAGCTTTCCTACGCTTTTAAGCAACCACTGTGAAAGGGTCTTTACACCCCAAAGGAATTGTTATCAATCAGTTGAAAATAACTATTAACTTCATGTCACAACCTTGCAAAAATATTATCCCAAGTGTAAGTTGAAAACAACCAAAGCAAACTTGTAGATTTTTTCAGCTTTATTGGAGTTAGTTACAGGACAATAGGAAAGGACTTGTTGACCAGATCACAAGAGAATCATAGTCAGTTGCTATCCTATAATGGTAAACAAACATTTGAGAAGAATTATGATTACTGGATACTCGAAGCACACTCAACATCTGTAAGCATACTTATAGGATAAAGAATATGCTCTCTGGGTGGCTCAGTTTGCCAGATACTCTTTTCAGTATAATTTTTCTGAATTGGCTCATTTGAATTAAATACACAGAGTGTTATCAGTTTTATTAGATATTTTGAGGGTTGTATTAAAGACCTTAAATAGTTCCCTTTTGAAATGGATTATTTCTGTCTCAATGAAAGTGTTACACAATACTATCTTCTGACTTCCCAACTTGTCTTCATCTTGTAACATTTGAGGATGAACAAGTAAAAAGGTGTCATGAAAAGCTTTCTACATTTCCTCATGTTCAGAGTTTCTCACAGCATAAATAGTTGACATTACCTAAGATTTGAACATTGCATGAAAAATTTCACAGGATTTTCATAATCATACTAATTCTCTAGTGTGGAGCCGTGTTGCCAAGAATACACCGTGAATAAAATATATGCCACATTTTTCCCAACAGAAATACTTTCCCTTAAAAAGTTCTTAGATGTTTTGTCTGACCTGAAATGAAGTCAAGAATATTTTTTCACATAATGCATGCATTAAGTTTCTAGCCTGTAAGTATTAACTCTTACATTCAAGGAAATAGGCCAAGAGTAAAGGATTCATACCTTCAACATATTTAAAAAGTTTCTCTTCTGTAAGTATTCTCTAATAAATTTTAAAATGATATATCTTGGTAAAGGATTGTCTCGTTCACTTCATTTATAAAGATTCTCTACTGTATGAAATAACTGATGATTTCTCAGCCTGACATTGTGAGGATTGTATTTGGCACATACTAACTATTTGTAAGGTTTCTCTACTGTATAAATTCTATGATGAATTCTCAGACAGCCTTTGTCAATAAAGCATTTGTCACACTCCCTACATTTGTAAAGCTTCTCTCCTGTATGAATTCTCCAATGAATACTAAGATGGGATTTTTGGTTAAAGCATTTGTCACATTCACTACATTTGTAAGGTTTCTCTCTTGTATGAATTCTCTGATGAGTTCTCAGTATATCTTTTTCAGTAAAGCATTTGTAACATTCACTACATTTGTAAGGTTTCTCTCCTTTATGAATTCTGTGATGAATACTCAAATGGGATTTTTGGGAAAAGCACTTGTCACATTCATGACATTTGTAAGGTTTCTCTCCTGTATGAATTCTCTGATGCCTTCTCAGATTGCCTTTATCAGTAAAGCATTTGTCACATTCACTACATTTGTAAGGTTTCTCTCCTGTATGAATTCTCTGATGAGATCTCAAATCAAATTTTTGGGTAATGCATTTGTCACATTCACTGCATTTGTAAGGTTTCTCTCCTGTATGAATTTTCTGATGAATTCTCAGATGGCCTTTATCAGTAAAGCATTTGTCACATTCACTGCATTTGTAAGGTTTCCCTCCTGCATGAATTTTCTGATGAATATTAAGATGTGATTTTTGGGAAAAGCATTTGTCCCATTCACTACATTTGTGAGGTACATAATGGGGGGTTTCAAGAATAACATTGCTAAGCTTGTTCCATTTAGAAGACTTCTCTTGAATGTGTTCAAGAACAATGTACTGGCTGCTTTATCCATGACCTTCCCATACATTCCACATATGCAATGATTTTCTGAAAAAAAAAAAGAAAAAAAAGGTAATTATAGGTGGCATCAATTATTTATATAAGGAGTAAGGGATTCAATAATCAATGAGCTCATGGATTTGTACTCTCAAGAGAGGTTTCTCTCTCTTTTTTTTTTTCTCTTTTTGAATCATTACATGTATCCTCAGAAGAACCTCAAATATGATTTATATCAGATGACTGGAAATAATAAAAGCCTGCTAAATTCTATTTTCAAATTGGACATCATACCCACCTCAAATATAATAACCTGGAATTGCTCCTCTCTTAAGATAAGAGGGACAAAATATGGAAATGGGGCTGAAGGGAAGGCCATCCTGAGACGCGTCCAAAGAGATGCAGATCCTTGCAACCAACCATTGGACTGAGCAAGGGGACCACAATGAAGGAGTTAAGGGAAGGCCTGAAGAAGCTGAGGGCTTTGCAACTGTGGAGGAGGAACAACAATATCTAACAACAAGACCACACAAAGCTCCCAAGGGTTAAATCAGCAACCAAAGTGTACACATGGAAGTACAAATGTCTGAAGCTTTATATATATAGCAGAGGATTTCCTTATGTGGCATCAACAGGAGGGGAGTCCCTAGGTACCATGAAGGTTCAATATCCCAGCATGGGAGAATCCTAGGGGCATGAGGTGGGAATAGGTGGATCGGTGAGAGGGGAATCATCATAAAAGCCCGGGGGGAGGGTAGGATATAGAGATTCCAGACAGGGAATGGAGAAGGGGCATTAACATTTGACATGTAAATAAATAAAATGACCAATAAAAAAGAAAATTGTACTTTGCATAAGTTGGGACAAATAAATGATCTATCTGTAGTGAATTTTCAGAAAGTAGAACTCTAAACAATACATCTCTAATTTTATGGTTACAATTTGATTCAGAGTGACACTGAATGAGGTATAAATTTGGTCAGGTATAAATTTATGATATAACTGATAGTGTCAGGGAAATCACTCAATAGATTTGTTTCAACATCCAAAATGCTAGGATAAAGATCACATTGTCCAAGATCTAAACAGAGATCAAATCTCAAAAAGTTAAATAAAAAAAAAAAAAAATGGCCAAACCAACAGCTCTATATCCACTTGAAACCTTGTATATTTTTAGATTCATAAATAAGGGAACATTTTAAAGCAATAGTAAGATTTTAAAATTGCAACTATTATATGTATAGAAATATAATTTCTTGTTCTGGATATTTAAATTTTTACTTGAACTTTTTTATCTTGACTGAAGCTTAATAAGTGATAAGGAGTGATCTCAGAGAATATAGCACTGGTTACTTTTCCAAAAAAAAGCAGAGAAATGTAAAGGAAACACAATGAAATAGTTATGATTTTAACTAGAATTTCCCTCATTCAGGAGTCTCTGGATATCTCAGAGCATTTACATAAACACATAGTAGGAAAACTCAGAGAAACAAATAGGAATTCAACAAGAATTATATATTGTCTTTATTGCAAATATGGCTCAGAAATGTAAACCTGCACCATGAACAAATGACAAAAGAGTAAAGGTACTTGCTCTTTCTACTTTAAAAACTAATCTAATTCTGTCTAAATATATTGCAGCTCACTATTATGTCTGAATTCAGTCCCAAAGGGTTTGGGGCTGTACTCATGGTTTTACGGGCATAATGTATCATTCAGTGTACATAAAAAACATTCAGATATACACTTATGTAGTTAAAGAAAATATTATTGTGATGAAAAATCGAAACATTGCCACAACCCTTCAGTTTTCCCTATGTAATGCACACCTTGGCTGAAGCAGATTAGCATAGATTATATCAAGACTTTCACTTCTAAAGAAAAATAGACAAAAAATAAGAAAGGACATTCATGGCCGGGCGTGGTGGCAAATGCCTTTAATTCCAGCACTCGGGAGGTACAGGCAGGCGTTTTCCTGAGTTTGAGGCCAGCCTGGCATACAGAGTGAATTCCAAACAGCCAAGGCTACACAGAGAACCCCTGTCTCGAAAAAACAAAAAAAGAAAAGATAGGACATTCATTTATGTTTGTAAATTGATGGTTTATGCACAGCACCATAGCTATCATCTCTAGAAAATTTTTACTAATATAGTTCATGTGATGAAATGCAAAGGTGAAGAAAACAGGACTGAAACCAAAAAAAGAGGAAAATAACAATTTCTATATTGAGAATTTACCACAGGGACAGTGTCTCTCTTGAGACAAATAGATTTCAGGTGTCAACAGTGATTACTGTGTGACACGAGGCGTGATAAAAATGTTGTCAGAATACTGAAATCTGTATCAGCTCACAATCACAATAATGGTAAAAGAAAGACATTTTCCTTCCATCATCTGTGACCCTAGGGAGCTAATAATATATTTACTATTAGGATTCAAAACAGTGGATTTCATATAATTTTAGCTTCTACAAATTCTACTCTTTCATATCTTCTTTAGTGATGTGAATTTATACTTATTTCTATATCCTCATTCACAAGCTTGTGTTTAGAAACCTGAACATCCCTGAAATGCAATTTATATGGCACAAGAGTCCTTATTTTACACAAATATAAAAGAACAGAATTTAGGGCTGGTGAGATGGCTCAGTGGGTAAGAGCACCCAACTGCTCTTCCGAAGGTCCAGAGTTCAAATCCCAGCAACCACATGGTGGCTCACAACCATCTGTAACGAGATCTGACTCCCTCTTCTGGAGTGTCTGAAGACAGCTACAGTGTACTTACATATAATCAATAAATAAATCTTAAAAAAAAAAAGAACAGAATTTATTCAACATAGAAAATATCCATCAATATGTTCTTTGAGCATCATTCCAATAGATCCTTTTTGAGACATGCAGGTAGCTAGTCCAAGGGAATTATATGTCCTCACAATATAAAATCAAGTAAAAATATAAAGATGTAATATACATGAAAGACCAAAACATTAAATTTTCATTATTACAGAAGAAAATAAAGATCATAGAAAATAAGCCCTTTAGATAACATTCCATATATAGAGAATAAAACATTTGGATGATTTGAATAAAAAGTTTTTTTTTTTTTAAAAAGAAATGTGGAAAGGACACTGACCTGTGGCATGTTTAGCAGAGACACACTCATTCTTTTTGTTGAACTTCTCCCAGGTTCTATGTGAAGAACAAAGATTGAATTCTTCTTGAAATTTCACATCAAGAATTGAACGATTCAAATATTAAATGAATACAACTCCATTACAGACAATGCTAAACCATATTTTAAAAAAATTAAATGCAAAATGATACCAGGAATAATGACGTTTGTACAGCCATGAAAGCAAGTAATGATATATTTAATCCTGCCCACCAACCTAGATTCTCAAAGCTTATTCATAACACCTAATATGGAAATCCCTGCCGCCTGACCTAAATGACACATAGTAAAAGAAATTTGAGAGCCAGGAGCTAAAGCAATATGACAATGTTAATAAAATTTCCCTACCCAAATCACTAATACAATAGCAATACTCATGACAAAATGAATTATGAAACAAACTCAAGAGACAGAAGTCAAAATATACTCTGAACACCATTCAATGTGGTCAAATGACATAAAGAGGGACCAAGCACAGGAATTCAAAGAAGGCAGAAACAAACTTAATGAAAGACCAGAGAACTCCTATGAGTGGCTAAAGGAATAATTATGATAATACAGGATGTGAACATTGTATCCAGAGGTATAAAAATCTAAGGATTGCTCAATCTGAAATGAAACAAGAAATGAACTCTGTAAACCTAATGGTAACTCAATGGAGGGCCAATATATGAAGATAAGGCATTCAAACAAACAAACAAAAAAATCAGCCTGTCAATGAAACTGAAGGAGCTGGCTCAGTCGAGGAAGTCCTAGCTGACAGAGAGGAACAAAATACTTGTTGCATGTCAGTAGAGATATTGAAAGATAAAAGTTTAATTCAAGCCTGATACAGTGGGGTAGGTCTTTCAACCTAGCTTGTGGGAAGCCGATGCAGAGTGGCAGTTACAGAGTGGCAGTTGGCTACTGCTGGCCACCACACATACATAGGCAGTAAAGGATCTTTTGCCAAAATGAGAGAGAAGTTAACCAATCAGATGTAGGCATGCAAATGAGGTGATAAGCATAACCCAAGCACAACCAATCCGGGTGTGAGACATGCCTCTTCTAGGCCTATATAATCAGCACCAGTTCTGGGCTTGGGGTCTTTTCGCCTCTGCAATCAAGCTCTTCCAATAAACCGTGTGCAGAAGGATCCTGTTGCAGCGTCGTTCTTGCTGGCCAGTCAGGCGCCCAGTCAGGCGCGCGCAAGACTAGCTGTCACGGGGCTCAGGCAGGCAGATTTATGTGACCTAAAAGCCATTCTGGTCTCTATCTCAGAACATGAAAGTTAGGACTAGAGTGTGGGACCCTGTTTTACAAACAAACAGGAAACCTAAACAAAAAACCGAGAGGTTTGTTTTCTACATTGATATCAAAATCAATTTAACAAGTACAAGTGTAACCTCCCCTCCCCAGCCTGAAACCTGTTTGCTCAGGTTTCACTGTTAGAGAGCATCAGGGCGGAGCTTGCTGCCCTATCGTCCTGCCACTCCCACTGCCACTGCCTGCCAACTAGCTGTTCTGGAGCTATCTGGTGTTCACCTGAAACCTTACTCCAAGATGATTTGGCGGGAATTGGCCCCCTTCCCCTCCTTCATAACTCGGTGCACGAATTAGTAAAATTGAACTTTGATCAGAATTTTTGTCTTAGCTTCATCTTTCTCTCGTCTGCCTAGCTCCCTTTTCTCTTCCAGATTCCAAGATGCCTTCCCAGAACAGAACCCAGACATGTGAGCCGCTGGTCAGACACAACATACAAGGATATTAGAAGACTGATTATATAGGTATGAATGAATAACTCTTCTATTGGATAATATTTTTAAAGTCATATCCTCAGTTGGTCACAATGTTTTGAGGAATTTAGTTGTTGGAACATTACTGAATAAAATATGACACTGGGGGTTGGCTATGAGAAAATAGAATAGATCCAAGCCATCTTAATTCTCTCTTCCTCTTTAATGACTGGGGTTGAGGGTGTGATCTTTCACCTTTCTATTTCAACAACATGGCTATGTTCTATCAGTACTCCCTGCCATGGTTGATGGTTATCCACTGGAAGCATTACCCAAAGTAGTCTTTTTCTTCAATTAGCTTCCTTGAACATGATGCTTAATGAAAGAAATAGACAAAAATACAGACCAAATATAGTAAAACATATTCTGATTGGATTTAAGGTCCCCTTTCAGAGAGAGAATTCATGTCATATTCTGAAACCTAATCAAGAACAGGATGTATGTTAGGTCATGGGAACTATGAGGCCATTTTAAGAAATGATATCATCTAAAATCATCATAGTCTATATTGTGTTCTCTTCTCTCAGAAAAAGTACATGACATAATGGTCTCACAGCATACATTTAGATATTGTAATGTATATATTTGAGGTCTAGATGCAGGAATGTATTTTTTGACTTTTTTTTTTTTTTTGGTTTTTCAAGACAGGGTTTCTCTGTGTAGCCTTGGCTGTCCTGGAACTCACTCTGTAGACCAGGCTGGCCTCGAACTCAGAAATCCACCTGCCTCTGCCTCCCAAGTGCTGGGATTAAAGGCGTGTGCCACCATGCCCAGCAGGAAAATATTTTTAAGAACAGTTTTTTGATAACAAGAATGATCCAAGTGACACATCTCAGATGGTAAAGTCATGTTTAGTAAAACTATCCTTCCAAATTCTACAGGGGTCAGTTTTGCTCAAATATGAACCCTGTATCTATATTGTCTGCAGTTGGCTGTCAACAGCCTGAATCTAGTCTAAAATACCCAGTTGGGATTGTAAGGTCTATATACAATGTTTCTACCATTCTAGAACAAAGAAATTGAGTATGAAAGACCAAATACAAGAATGACTTAAAGGCCAAAAGTGGTGGCACAGCCCTTTAATCCTCTAGCACTTGGGAGGCAGAAGCAGGCAGATTTCTGATTTCGAGGCCAGACTGTTCTACAGAGTGAGTTACAGGACAGCCATGGCTACACAGAGAAACCCTGTCTCAAAAAAAAAAAAAACAAAAAAACAAAAATCAAAAAAAAAAAAAAAGAATGACTCAAAAGAAATAGTTTTCTTTCTATTGTACCAGTTAAGAAGTGTAAAATCAGTGTCTACATCCAAAATTAAAAACAAGACATAGAATCAAATACATTGTGATGTGATTTTATAAGATATTTTCATAAAGAAGAATTAATAATACGTAATGAAGAATTAATTTGAGAATATTTAATGAAATAAATAAGGAAGTTAGCTTTAGATAGCATTAATATCATGTAACATTTTCTGCTACGTGACAAACTACTACAGATAATGGTTTCATAAATTAGACCATGGTTTCCCTTCAGACTGCTTAGAAGCACATGTATAAATGTCATATGAGAAAACAGTGATAAAGTAGAATGATTTTTAATAATGGAAACGACCATATTAAGACATATGAGAATTATACTAACTCTTCATTATTTATGGATACATTATTGCTCATGAATCTATTACTGGCCTAAATGAAAATATGAAACTTTTGATTTCAGCAATATTCTTTTCTTTATTGAGCTCAATGATCTAACATGATTATATCTACACAGATAAGAACCATCTATGATTCACTGACTTCATCACTATTATTTTCTTTATTGTTTGAGCTCATCCATCTAACATGGTTGGAGGCTGCACAGATAAGTATTATTTAGGAATTCCCCCCCTTTTTTTTTCAAAAAAACAGAACTCAGTGTTATATTTAGGTTCTATCATAAAAGTGCACCAGAAATGTAAACCCCTGGAGTGAGGCGATGACTCAGAGGAAAAGGGCACTTGTTATTCCTAAAAGGAAACATAGTCTAATTCTGTCACACAGCAAAAACTTTGTGTGAGATCATTTATCAATTGAAACTTACTTGAACCAATTTAAAAGGTAGAATGTTACAACTCAGATAATAAAAATCTGTTTAATACTTCATTTGAGTGCTAAACCATTGTAGACAACATTAATACATACTGATCATGTTGGAAGTATAGGAGAATCCTACTACTGCGTGCCAGAGAGAAAATAATGTTCAGGACCTTATAGCACCAAAAAGCATCCTGTTAATCATGTCCTAGTGATTATATCCTCTCTTAGATCTGCTTTCTTCCTGATTCCTCTACAATCTTCCAACAAACAGAACCATTATGAGCTAATAAATGGACTCTTAGCTGATTAGGAAAAAAAAAAAAAAAGCTTCAATTCCCTATGCCTTGTGGAAAGACCTTCCCATATATATGCAGAAGCATGTCATACTGTTCTTTTAAACTGTATTTAGACAATTTTAAAATTAAATTCACTCCTTTTATTTTAGTTTGTTTTGTGTTGTGTCCGGCCATCAGCTCACATGTCTGGGTTCTAGTCTGGAAAGGCATCTTAGAAACCTGCAAGAGAAGAGGGGCTAGGTGGCACGAGATAAAGACAGAACCAAGACAAGGCTCTGCTCAAGGTTCAATTTTACTATTCTGACACTCCGTTATGAAAAAGGGGGAGGGGCCCGATTCACGCCAAATAATCTTGGAATAAGGTTGCAGGTGAACATGTGATGGCTTCAGAACAGCAAAGCTGCAGGCTCCAGCAGTGGGCCTGGCAGAACGATTGAGTGGCAAGCTCCACCCCTGAGCAAGCAGGTTTCAGGCTGGGGAGGGAAGGCTACAGTTTTGCTTTATTTGTGACTGTTCTTCCTGCATGTGTATGTATGTGCCTCACTTGCATGCTTAGTATCAATGGAGATCAGAAGAGGAGGTCAGATACCCACAAACTGTAAGTATAAGTAGTTATGGAACATGATGTGGTGCTAGCAATCTAATCCTGTTCCTCTGCAAAAGCAACAACTTCTCTTCATATCTCAGACATCTCTGCACATGTAATCCAACTTCTTTTACTAATGAATGAGTCTTGTTTACTGACCATGAACTATTTAGAGTGGGATCATGTCCTTTCTACATCACACCTGAATGATCAGTAATGAGGATTTAGATCTAGGTCCCATGGTTACACATTACAGTAAGAAAATGGTGGAATCTGATACAATTAACTTTCCTTCTGGAGCAGATTTCTTGGTTGATGGGATGCTGGATAACAGCATTTTCCTGTATTATAAATTCCTTCACAATTAGGGTGCCTCCTCATAAAAGTTAATACCTAAATACATCATCGATAGGATAAATCTTCTTTTCTCACATTACAATTAACAAATAAGAGTCTCCAGCACTGGGCTCCATGTACACATATCATTTATCATACATAGGGGTCATTCCTAATTGTTAAAATATTGATATGAAGGGTCAGATAACCTGTAACATATTCAGGCTTCACATTTCCTCTCATTCTTTTTCCTGGACTGCTTCTTGTGTCAATAAGAGGAGAGGAGAGGAGAGGAGAGGAGAGGAGAGGAGAGGAGAGGAGAGGAGAGGAGAGAAGAGAAGAGAAGAGAAGAGAAGAGAAGAGAAGAGAAGAGAAGAGAAGAGAAGAGAAGAGAAGAGAAGAGAAGAGAAGAGAAAGACAGAAAGACAGAAAGACAGAAAGACAGAAAGACAGAAAGACAGAAAGACAGAAAGACAGAAAGACAGAAAGAAAGAAAGAAAGAAATCTACTGGATGGAGCACAGAGTCCCAAATGAAGGAGCTATGGAATCTACCCAAGGAGATGAAGGGGTCTACAGCCTTATAGGAGAAACAACAATATGAACAAACCAGTTCAAACAGTGCTCCCTTGGACTAAACCACCAGTCAACGAAAACACATGGTTGGACTGTGTCTCTAGCTACATATGTAACAGAGGATGGCTTAGTGTGAGGAGAGGCCCTTAGTCTTGCAAAGATTCTATGCCCCAGTATAGAGGAATGCCAGGGCCAGGAAGAGGGAGTGGGTGGTTTGGGGAGCAGAGTGAGGTGGGAGGGGATAGAGGGTTTTCAGAGAGGAAACTAGGAAAGGGGATAGCATTTGAAATGTAAATGTAAATGAGCCAGGCTAGGTGGCCCACACCATTAATCCCAGCACTCTGGAGGCAGAGGCAGGCAGATTTCTGAGTTCAAAGCCAGCCTGGTCTACAGAGTGAGTTCCAGGACAGCAAGGGCTACACAGAGAAACCCTGTCTCAAAAACAAAACAAAACAAAACAAAACAAAAAACAAAAACAAAAAAAAGAAAGAAAAAAGAAATGTAAATGAAGAATATATATATGTGTGTGTGTGTGTGTGTGTGTGTGTGTTAAAAAAAAAAAAAAGAATAGAGCCGGGCATGGTTGTGCATGCCTTTAATTGCACGCAGGAGGCAGATGTAGGTGGATTTCTGAGTTCAAGGACTGCCTGGTCTACAGAGTGAGTTCCAGGGCAGCCAGGGCTATACAGAGAAACCCTGTCTTAAAAAAAACAACAGGGCCTGACCAGGGTCCCAATTCCCTTCCAGTCTGTGCCAGCACCGGGTCACCTTGGGCGCGGAGTCAGCGGACACCCCCAAGGCCCCCTAGAAGATTCTCCATGCGATCTTAGGACCACCGGTGAGTGGAACACAACTTCTGTTCCAATCCAATCATTTGGGACCTGAGACAGCATTAGAGAAGCAGGAAACCCAGCCTGACCAGGGTCACAAGTCCCTTCTGGTCGTTGCCAGCACTTGATCACCTGGGTACAGAGTCGGCGGACACCCCCAAGGTCCCTAGAGGACAGCTTCTGAGACAGACCCCGTTTTGGGCTCCAGACATCCAGACACCTTCCCTGCCAGAGGAGAGGTGTCCACTCTGTCTGGGAGGGCTTTGCTGGAGCACCTCTGAGACTAGTCTATGCAGGTGAGAGTGTGGACTACAGAGGCAAACAGCTTCTGTGACAGGCCGAAGCAACACAGCTTCTGGGACAGGTCCTGTTTCAGGCCTTCATCTTCTGCCAGGAGGGAGGTCTGAACAAAAGGTATCTGTGTACCTTCCCTGTAAGAGTAGATCGTGCCTGCAGAGAGTGCTCTGACCACTGAAACTCAGAAGAGAGAGATAGTCTCCCAGGTCTGCTGATATAGGCTAACAGAATCACAAGAGGAACAATCTCTAACCAGAGACAACTATAACAACTAACTCCAGAGATTACTAGATGGCGAAAGGCAAACGTAAGAATCTTACTAACAGAAACCAAGACCACTCACCATTATCAGAATGCAGCACTCCCGCCTCGCCCAGTCCTGGGTACCCCAACACAACCGAGAAGCTAGACCCAGATTTAAAAGCATATCTCATGATGATGGCAGAGGACATCAAGAAGGACTTTAATAACTCATTTAAAGAACTACAGGAGAACACTGCTAAAGAGTTACAAGTCCGTGTAGAAAAACAGGGAAACATATCCAAACAGGTGATGGAAATGAACAAAACAATACTAGACCTAAAAAGGGAAGTAGACACAATAAAGAAAACCCAAAGTGAGGCAATGCTGGAGATAGAAACCCTAGGAAAGAAATCTGGAACCATAGAATACAAGAGATGGAAGAGAGAATCTCAGGTGCAGACGATTCCATAGAGAACATCGGCACAACAATCAAAGAAAATGCAAAATGCAAAAAGATCCTAACTCAAAACATCCAGGAAATCCAGGACACAATGAGAAGACCAAACCTACGGATAATAGGAGCAGATGAGAATGAAGATTTTCAACTTAAAGGGCCAGCAAATATCTTCAACAAAATTATAGAAGAAAACTTCCCTAACCTAAAGAAAGAGATACCCATGAACATACATGAAGCCTACAGAACTCTAAATAGACTGGACCAGAAAAGAAATTCCTCCCGGCACATAATAATCAGAAGAGCAAATGCACTAAATAGAGAATTTTAAAAGCAGTAAGGGAAAAGGGTCAAGTAACATATAAAGGCAGACCTATCAGAATTACACCAGACATTTCACCAGAGACTATGAAAGCCAGAAGATCCTGGAGAGACGTTATACAGACACTAAGAGAACTCAAATGCCAGCACAGGCTACTATACCCAGCCAAACTTTCAATTACCATAGATGGAGAAACCAAACTATTCCATGACAAAACCAAATTCACACATTATCTTTCCAAAAATCCAGCCCTTCAAAGGATAATAACAGGAAAAAAAAAAAAAAACAATACAAGGACAGAAACCACACCCTAGAAAAAGCAAGAAGGTAATCCTTCAACAAACCTAATAGAAGACAACCAAAAGAACATAATGCAAACTCTAACAACAAAAATAATAGGAAGCAACAATTACTTTTCCTTAATATCTCTTAATATCAATGGACTCAATTTCCCAATAAAAAGACATAGACTAACAGACTGGCTACACAAACAGGACCCAACATTTTGCTGCTTACAGGAAACCCACCTCAGGGAAAAAGACAGACACTACCTCAGAATGAAAGGCTGGAAAACAATTTTGCTTTGATCTTCAATAACAACAAATATAATGGTCTGAAGAAACAAGCTGGAGTAGCCATTCTAACATCGAATAAAATCGACTTCCAACCCAAAGTTATCAAAAAAGACAAGGAGAGACACTTCATTTTCATCAAAGGTAAAATCCTCCAAGAGGAATTCTCAATTCTGAATATCTATGCTCCAAATTCAAAGGCAGCCACATTCATTAAAGAAACTTTAGTAAAGCTCAAAGCACACATTGCACCTCACACATTAATAGTGAGAGACTTCAACACACCACTTTCATCAATGGGCAGATTGTGGAAACAGAAACTAAACAGAGACACAGTGAAACTAACAGAAGTTATGAAACAAATGGATTTAACAGATATCTACAGAACATTTTATCCTAAAACAAAAGGATATACCTTCTTCTCAACACCTCATGGTACCTTCTCCAAAATTGACCATGGTCACAAAACAGGCCTCAACAGATACAAAAATATTGAAATCGTCCCATGCATCCTATCAGACCACCATGGACTAAGGCTGATCTTCAATAACAACAAATATAATGGAAAGCAAACATTCACGTGGAAAATGAACAACACTCTTCTCAATGATACCTTGGTCAAGGAAGAAATAAAGAAAGAAATTAAAGACTTTTTAGAGTTTAATGAAAATGAAGCCACAACATACCCAAACTTATGGGACACAATGAAAGCATTTCTAATAGGGAAACTCATGGCTCTGAGTGCCTCCAAAAAGAAACTAGAGAGAGCACACACTAGCAGCTTGACAACACACCTAAAAGCTATTAAAAAAAAAAAAGTAAGCAAATTCACCCAAGAGGAGTAGACGGCAGGAAATGATCAAACTCAGGGGCGAAATCAACCAAGTGTAAACAAGAAGAAATATTCAAAGAATCAACCAAATGAGGAGCTGGTTCTTTGAGAAAATCAACGAGATAGATAAACCCTTAGCCAGACTCACTAGAGCGCACAGGGACAGCATCCTAATTAACAAAATCAGAAATGAAAAGGGAGACATAACAACAGATCCTGAAGAAATACAAAATAACATCAGATCCTTCTACAAAAGGCTATACTCAACAAAACTGAAGAACCTGGATGAAATGGACAAGTTTCTAGACAGATACCAGGTACCAAAGTTAAATCAAGATCAAGTTAACGATCTAAACAGTCCCATATCCCCTAAAGAAATAGAAGCAGTCATTAATAGTCTCCCAACCTAAAAAGGCCCAGGACCAGATGGGTTTAGTGCAGAGTTCTACCAGACCTTCAAAGAAGATCTAATTACAGTTCTGCACAAACTATTCCACAAAATAGAAGTAGAAGGAACTCTACCTAACTGATTCTACGAAGCCACAATAACTCTGATACCTAATCCACAGAAAGACCCAACAAAGATAGAGAACTTCAGACCAATTTCCCTTATGAATATCGATTCAAAAATCCTCAATAAAACTGAATCCAAGAACACATCAAAACAATCATCCATCCTGACCGAGTTGGTTTCATTCCAGGGATGCAGGGATGGTTTAATATATGGAAATCCATCAATGCAATCCACTATATAAACAAACCCAAAGACAAAAACCACATGATCATCTCCTTAGATGCGGAGAAAGCATTTGATAAAATCCAACACCCATTCATGATAAAAGTCTTGGAAAGATCAGGAATTAAAGGCCCATACCTAAACATGATAAAAGAAATCTACAGCAAACCAGTAGCCAACATCAAAGTAAATGGCGAGAAGCTTGAAGCATTCCCACTAAAATCAGGGACTAGACAAGGCTGCCCACTTTCTCCCACCTATTCAACACTGTACTTGAAGTCCTAGCCAGAGAAATTAGACAACAAAAGGAGATCAAGGTAATACAAATTGGAAAAGAAGAAGTCAAAATATCACTTTTTGCAGATGATATGATAGTATATATAAGTTTCCCTAAAAATTCTACCAGCGAACTCCTAAACCTGATAAACAGCTTTGGTGAAGTAGCTGGATATAAAATTAACTCAAACAAGTCAATGACCTTTCTCTACATAAAGGATAAACAAGCTGAGAAAGAAATTAGGGAAAGAACACCCTTCTCAATAGTCACAAATAATATAAAATACCTTGGCATGACTCTATCTAAGGAAGTGAAAGATCTGTATGATAAGAACTTTAAGTCTCCGAAGAAAGAAATTAAAGAAGATCTCAGAAGATGGAAAGATCTCCCATGCTCATGGATTGGCAGGATCAATATAGTAAAAATGGCTATCTGGCCAAAAGCAATTTACAGATTCAATGCAATCTCCATCAAAATTCCAACTCAATTCTACAACGAATTAGAAAGGGCAATCTACAAATTCATCTGGAATAACAAAATACCTAGGATAGCAAAAACTCTTCTCAAGGATAAAAGACCCTCTGGTGGAATCACCATGCCTGACCTAAAGCTGTACTACAGAGCAATTGTGATAAAAACTGCATGGTAGTGGTAGAGTGACAGACAAGTAGACCAATGGAATAGAATTGAAGACCCAGAGATGAACCCACACACCTATGGTCACTTGATCTTTGACAAGGGAGCTAAAATCATCCAGTAGAAAAAAGACAGCATTTTCAACAAATGGTGCTGGCACAACTGGTGGTTATCATGTAGAAGAATGTGAATTGATCCATTCCTATCTCCTTGTACTAAGGTCAAATCTAAGTGGATCAAGGAACTCCACATAAAACCAGAGACAGTGAAACTTATAGAGGAGAAAGTGTAGAAAAGCCTCGAAGATATGGGCACACATGAAAAATTCCTGAAGAGAACAGCAATGGCTTGTGCTGTAAGATCAAGAATCAACAAATGGAACCTCATAAAATTGTAAAGCTTCTGTAAATGGCCATCCAGAGACTGCCCCACCTAGGGATCCATCTCATCTTCAGACACCAACCCCAGACACTATTACATATGCCAAGAAGCACTTGCTGATAGGAGCCTGGTATAGCTATCCTGAGGCTATGCCAGAGACTGACCAATACAAATGCATTTGTGGTGCTTGCAGATAACCATCAGACTGAGTACAGGAACCCCAATGCAAATTAAGTGACACATGAGACCTTCCTTGCACACTAATATAAAAGGACAAAACTCAATCCAAAGTGGAAATTCCCAATCGATATATTTTTTGAGCATCATTTACAATAGATTGCCTTTGAGATTTGCAGGTTTTCAGTCCATGGAAATTGCACAGAAAATATAATGGTATTATATATGTGAAAAGACCTAACCATTAAATACTCCTCATCCCAGAAGAAAATGAAGAGCATAGAAAAAAATCCCTTTAGATAATATGACCACATATAGATAACAGAACTATGGAATGGTTTGGATGAAACAAGGATTTTTCAAAGAAATATGGACAGCACACTAAACTGTGGAGTGTTTGCCAGAGAAGAACTCATCCTTTTTTTTTTTATTCTTTTTCTCCCAGTTTCAAATATTGGAACTCTTCTTGAAGTTTCACAACAGGGTTTGAAAAATACAAAAATGAAATTACTACAACTATGTAATAAACAATGATAAACCACATAAAAGGACATTAAAAGCAAAATGATACAAGGAACCCTGTCAACACTTCTACAGACATGAGAGCATGCAGTTACATATTTAGTGTAGTAAGGAATATAAGTATAATCTGAGGACTCTTTCTGACTTCAGTGGGCACCTGGCATAAACACAGAGCATATGCATCCAGGCTGTAAAACACTATTATCAGGGTTGTTATTGAGCACTTATCTTCCTGGGACTAAAGTCAAGGACAAATGGCTAGTGCCTACCTATGAATGATGCCTAGAGTTGAATGGTGTTAGACATCATACTAGAATACAATACCTAACCCTTTGATGAGATTCCATTTCATTCTCCCAGGCAGATAGAGTGTATCTATGTTCTATTTGTGTCCTGTTGTAATGATGCCTCATTGGTTTACATTGAAACTGGGACATAGCAGATGATGGAATACAGTAGAAAGTCATACACAATTAATGAGAACTAACAGGGAAAACAATGATATCCTAGGAAGAAGTGAACAAGAAAACTTTCTATGTGCTAACACTAGGCCAGGCATTAAGCAAGTGTGTAAACCCAGGCCTGCAGAGTGTCTTCTAACACTGTCTGAGAACTAAATAGATGCAGCACTGTATTCACAAATTTCATTAGAAAATCCCACAATCATCTTGCACAGAGAATATTGCAGAATACAAAAAGAAAAGGAATGTGGTGCAGTCATCACACAAAGCTGTCTGTACCTGGATGCAAAAGCAAATGACCATAAAAATATGCATGAATAAAATAATAAAAAAATTCTCTCTAATGGATACAGAAAATGAACTCAACTTGATTTCTTGCCATAGATGCAAGACTGTTTCAAGAATCACAAACCAAATAACTCAAGGCACAAAGTACATACAATCAGTAAGAGAAGGCTCTCAACCATGTCAGTGTATCTATGAAAGGCCTAGGGCAAAATATCACAGTGGATCACTATGAAATCTCTGAAGAATGTGGAAGAGAAAGAACATCACTCAGAGATCCTGAGTTCAATTCTCAGCAACCACATAGTGGTTCATAACCATCTTTAATGGGATCTGATGTCCTCTTCTGGTGTGTCTGAAGACAGTGACAGTGTACTCACATACATGAAATAAATAAATCTTTTAAAAAGAGAGAAAAAGAATATCACTCAGTCTAATAAACATAGTAGCCATCATCTTAAACCTATCACTACAAAAACTGAAGACATCTGTCATCATTCTATCCTACTAAGTAGAGAGAGACAAGGATGTGCAAAGCCTCCACACTGATTTTGTACAAACACCATTCACCTGAAAATGCTAGCACCAGGAGAATTAGATAGCACAGATTAAAGAAAACTTTAGGAGCTTTGTAATATCTGCAATAGCAAAGAAACCAGATAATACAAATACTCTACCAGAATGTTTCCCTGTAAATATTCTAACAGCTGTAATATGCATAAAAAATGAAGATAATCCCTAATTCATGTGATGGAAAATTAAGTGGCAAGAAGAATTTCTGGGGCTGGTGAGATCTTTCAGCAGGTAAGAGCACTGACTGCTCTTTAATGTCATGAGTTCAAATCCCAGCAACCATATGGTGGCTCACAACCATCCGTAACGAGATCTGACGCCCTTTTCTGGAGTGTCTGAAGTCAGCTACAATGTACTTACATATTAATAAATACATAAATCAAAAAAAGAAAAAAAAAAGAATTTCTGTACAACAGAAATGTAGATTTGGAGAAAAATATAATGCTGTCATAAATTTATAATTGTAAATCTCTACGACCCAGGCATTTGAAGACAACATTATGTGGGCTAGAAAAACTAAGCATAGGAATGCATAAATATTCATGGAATAATCAGGACATTTTTGCAGAGCATGTCACTTTATGAATCTTGCCTAAGACATACAGGCTGAGTATTGTCAACTTTACAGCAACAGATCCTAAATTCCTGCACCAGTGAGAGATGTTGGGCTTTAGTTTCAACAATAGTAAATACATGGAATGAATGTATATCAGGGAATTTTTTAGTCTATGTGTATAACAGGAAAAGTACATCTTCCATTTCATGGAGACTGAAAAAGAGCTCATTCTAGGATCGAAAGAATAACCCATGGTTTCACAGCCACCAAGAAGTCAATAGGAAGACTAGGGCTTTGACTTTAAAACTTGACACTGGCATTTCCTCAAATTCACATCTAATTCTGAACAGACTTTATTCTGTCCTTATCAGCCTTCCAGTCCATTTTTATTATCACTTCTTTTATCCCAATATTTTGAAAGTGGACAAACTATAATATTAATGGGTAGTGTGTTCAGACACTGGGACTCTTGAGTACAAGAACATAGCATTCTAGCTTAGCATTCCCTCGGGAAGGCTATTACAGATTGGCTCTATCTACTCCCAGATGTATCTGGCTTTTGTCACATCTAAGTGCTATAACAATGTACATCTCTTTTCCTATTGTCTTGTCCTGTCCCTTACCATCAGTGTGGTGACATTACAGTAGCATACATTAGTAATAAATAGTTATACATAGATTAGAATCAGGAGTGAATGGAATAATATTTTTCAAGCCCTGAGAGACAATAACTGGCAACCCACAGTAAGAGGCTACTAGTATTGACAGTATATAAAGTAAACTTGAATGTAGTAATTCATTAGGACATGTTTTTTAGTCAAAAGCCTACTTAGATCCAGGCAGTGGTGGAGCAGGCCTTTAATCCCAGCACTTGGGAGGCAGAGGCAGGTAGATTTCTGAGTTTGAGGTCAGCCTGGTCTATGGAGTGAGTTCCAGGATAACCAGGACTGCAGAGAAACCCTGTCTCATAAAACCAAACAAGAACAAAAATAACCCAAACGAAAAAACAAACAAAGAAACCTACTTAGAAAATGAACTGATGAAAGTATGCACAAAAGAATAAGACAGATGGGCGTGGTGGTGTACGCCCTTAATCCCAGCACTTGGGAGGCAGAGGCAGGGGCATATCTGAGTTGAAGGCCAGCCTCATCTTCAAAATGAGTTCCAGGACTATACAGAGAAACCCTGTCTCGAAAAAACAAAAACAAAACAAAAAAAAGAATAAGGCAGACATTTTTCATGAGGTCATAGGAAATAAGAAATTTCTTGCTAAGAATGAATAAATACAAGAGAACTAGTAAGTATTCCTCATATACAACACAGTAAAGCTCTATTGCACACAAGGAATTGAGAACAAAGTGAACCATACTTTGCCACCTACACTGCCAGCAAAATCTTCCAAATTAAAAATCCTAAGGAACATAATCTCATAAAGAACAGAATGTCATCTACCAATCTTCAAAGAATATTATAATAAAGTCCCTAGTAGAAGTCAGAAAAAAAGAAACAGATATCAACATAATGAAGAGTAGCATATGTGGATCTTGGTTTTCATTTCAGGAAGAAGAAATTGTACAGAAGTAAACTGACATCACACTGGGTAGGGATACTTGAACCTGTTGTGACTTAGGGTACAGTTCAGCCCAAGGCACACAACATTAATCGCTCTAGTTTTAGTACAGGCAAGATCTTAGTATTCACTTTAATCCAAAATATCAAAACTACAGTTTATATGTAGAAGAACACACCCGTGTTTGTAAGCGGTGTCTAATTGAATGAGAGAAAATATGGAATATTAGAGGAAGATCTGACAGAATGGGATATGCCCAACTTTGCTGTAATGAGAGGACAGGGAAGCTACTTGAGACAGAGAAAGACATTACACAAAGAAGAGAATAATAAAGGAATACAGTAGAGTGCATGAGCTAGAGTACAGTACAGTTGAGAGAGTAGAGCCACAGAGAGGGAGAAGGACACAGTTTTACTGGGAGAGTTTTACAGAGTCAAATTGAAGATAGAACATGTTAGGCATAGGTAAAGACAGAATGAACAGGAGAAAGAGAAGGAGTCAGAAGCTTAGAAAAGATTTCGACAGTTAATTTAAGGCCTAGTGGAACAATTCAGTGTCTGAGAGAAGAACTCAGCTGGAAGAGGAGTTAGAGCTGGAAAAACTGATTTGAATCAGCCAGGTAAGCATTGAGAAGGAATAAAAAGCGGGGAGCTTATTCAGCAGCAAATTTCAGAGGCTGAAAACACACTAGGCCTTAGATAATACTGTATGGAGACTAGAAGCTTACATGACTAAGCCTAGGTTAATAGATGTAGGCAAGAATCCTCCCAAATTACAGTGACAGTAGGAGAATGAAACTTACTTATACAGCCCTGTGGTAAAAAAGTAGACACTGCTCAGTATAAAAGCTCTCAAGGATAGAAGAGAAGAAACATACCTCAGAAATAAGGCAATCAGACTCAAAACTAAAGCAAACAGTACAGAAAAGGTCAAAATAATTATTCCACTCTAATGGGGATTAATGCAACACAGAGCATCAATAAGAACACAGGTCAAGGACAGGAAAACATTTAGAGTGGACAGAATAGGTGATTCAGAAAGCAAGTAGACCTTCTGGAGAAAACCACCTCATATCAGATAATTCACTCTCAACAAACATCTTAAGACACCCTCACGGTAACTTTCTTTTTTTTTTTTAATATTTTTATTAGGTATTTTCCTCATTTACATTTCCCTATATACATTTACATCCCTATTTAAAACTACGGAGACGGCCAAGGATCTATGGGGTTATTAAAAAAAATATTCTGGCAATCATAAAATTTATTAAAACATCACCATGAACCCAATTCACAGGGTCTCAAACTTTCTGACAATGGTAAGATATCCACAACAAAATTGTAAGAGTGGCAGCAGAAAATGCACCATTGCTCCACATGCTGGCCTTGCTCCCGCCCATTTCCCAGCCCAGCAGCTCCTCTGACCTGGAAGGTGACAGGACCAGCTGCTGAATATCCTAGGAGGCCAGCACAACTACTGCTGCTTAAGGAAGTTTTCAGGTGCTGCAAATACTGGCCATGAGTCTCCCTCCAGGAATTCCTTACCGTGAGGCAGCCGAGAAACAAAGAGAATGATGAAATGGCCGAACTTCCCTTCACTTCTGCCTAGCCCCTCCTCTGGACCCGCCCAATATTCAACAGCTTCCTGAAATTCTTCTAGGCCCACCTACTTCCGGGCCTTTTATTTCATTAGCTTCCCAGTTATTCACAGCAATTTTTCTTGTTTTGGATTTCTGCTTGTTTGCTTGCTTGCTTGTTTTTCCTTTGCTTTTAATTTGTCTTTTCCTTAAACTCATCAATTCATGCAGGTGAAGAAGTAACAAAATTCGAGGCTTTTGGGCTCAGGCTTGGGAGTGTGTCAGTTGTGGCTTAGTGCTCCAGGTGCTGGTCATAAAACAGATAGCGACATTCCTTCCTCCACCCACCTGCTTCCTGGGTTCAAAGAGTGTTCTTTCAAAGAATGGCACCCTGACCATTACTGGAACCTGCAATGCAAATGTGCTATCTTTAGGGGCTCTTAGATTGTTAGGGGCTCTTAGAAACTGTCTTGAGATATAACCTGACACTTGTGACTTTATACTTCCTTGTGACTCTTAACTGGTATTTTTGGTATTTTCCAACAACGCCCTCCCCACCTCCTTGAGTTGTGGTTTCTTCCTTTAAATACCCCCTTTCTCAGCTACTCGGGGCGCCATGGTCCTCTACCCCTGCGTGGTATATGGCCATGGGCCCAAGAGCGCTCTTGAATAAAAATCCTCTTGCAATTTGCAGCAAGATCGTTTCTTGTGGGTGATTTTGGGGTGTCGCCTCTCCTGAGTCAGAACATGGGGGAGTCCTCACGTTATGGGTCTTTCACAGGAATCACACACTCTCCATCAGGAACCCCTCCCCCAACTCTGTTGCAGGCTGCCTTCCACACAACTTCCCTGGACCTACTCTGCACAGCTTCTCCACAAAGTTGCTGCCAGACTAGACCAGAGCTGGATGTAGTAGGACACTGCACCTGGGTTCTGAACCCTTCAGATACAACGGATCCTGCCTAACTTCTCATATTTTGAGTCTAGCCCTCTGGACTAAAAATACACACAATTAAGCAATTCCTCTACATTCTGATGCTCAGAACCGAAAACAAACAGAAACTATGATAAAATGTCCTTGTCTCAAACTGCAAACCATATATGTACTCTATAAGGAGCACAATTTACATGATATCCAAGATAAAGAATTGAAAAGCCACAGTCATGATCAAGGAGATTAAAGTTTGTAAACCATGAAAATCCACTCAGAGAGGAATAAAATGAATGATGAACAAGAAAATAATACAAGATTCCTGAAGGAAATGTCGACAATATAAAATATTTAAATTGAGTTCAATAGGTGCTTAGAAATGTCCTCCCCAAAAGACCCTGAAAAGAAAATGCAGTAAGGCAAATAAAAATAATACTTAGAGAACCTGTGGGAGACAGATTATCAGACTTAAAGAAAAGGTAGAGGAGATGGATGCCTCCCTCAGTCAAAGAAAATGATGAATTAAAATGTTAGGTCAAGGCACAATATTATTTACTGCTTGAAGGGTGAGACAATAAAGAGAAACTCCTTTGAAAAATTGTCTAGATTTTTGTCAACATAGAAAAGAAAAGAAAGTAAAAAGGAAAGAAAGAAAAAACTAGTAAAATTACAATACATTCTGCACTGTTTGTTCATAAATGGTTTCCTGATTGTTCACTGTAACACTGTATGTACATCCATGCATATCAGTATAAGCTGGGGAAAGAAGACTCGAGATTTACCCAAGTCTCATTAGACTATTGTTAGGAAGTCAACTCTTTTCAAGATTTTAATGAGTTCCAGGATTCTCAGGTAACCTCCAGGGTTTAAAATCTGTTTTGATGACTGTGAGAGGTTAAAATGGATTCTAGCTAAGCATGGAGGTGAGAGCTCAGAAGCACAAACTCAGACCTTGGTGACTGTCTTTAAAGAACAGGGTTCGAAGCCCATGAACACCTTTCAAATGGCAGGGCTACTTGTTTCCCATTATGGTGACTTTTAGTTTCTCCCATATTGTACTTATGCAGAACAAAAAAGTCACAAGTTAATTGATTCTTCATAAGTGAATAGATTAAGCATACTGGTGATTAATAATGCATCTGAGCTGAGTTAAGGAAAGAAATTAAAGCATTTCCCTCAGAGCATTTAACTAAGTGTGAGTCCAAAGTTGAATTCTCTACTTCATGTTCCCTGTGCCTTCCATCCTCTGTGTCTGTTCAGTTAGTTTAAATCTGTAACTTCCTGAATGCTGCTTGTATAGCTCTCCTTTTCTGTCTGCCTTTTGTCTCCATTTTTGTGTCTATCTGTGTAATCTGTTGTCTGTTTGTATCTCTTTGACTGACCTTAATAGAGAGCTTTGGAGTGTTTCTAGAACATCAAGGGAACCATCACATGAGGGAAAGAATGGGATAGTGAAAAATAATCTTTAACAGAGTTTTATAAAGGATTAGGTAACTGGGTCCACATGACTTTTATAACATTTATAAACATGACTTTTATCAACCATACCCATAACTGTATATGCATTTTGAAATGTGCTTTAAGCCTCTGTATTTTATGCTTTCAGCAAATGACTCACATGCAGTTTCTGGGCACGACATGAAAAAGTACATAAATTACCATTTATCAACACATCAAGTTAGATCTCTTATATAATACATTGTCACACTTATGGTTCTGCCAATGCATAGGAAAGCACCATGGAGCAAGACTTCATGGAGTTCTGCTCGATGTATTCTTAGTAAGATGTTTGCAAAAAAAATTTTTTTTTGAAAAGTACGACTTTATAAGTGTATGAAGATGATTCAAATGAAGTCTTTGAATACTGAAGCAGATGGAGTTCCAGTTGATCTTGTATTTTTCACTGTGTTACATAAAGTGAGCTGCTAGCCAAAGTGGTTTCATAAAAATACCCAAAGATTGCAGGACACTGACAACAAAAGAAAGGGCTTGCTTTTTATAAACTGACAATAAGTGTTCATTGCTAAAGACAGGACTGACACAACTCATTGTATATGAAGCGGTCAAACTGGTGCCTCCAAGAACATTGACTCTTATATTCCAGTGTCCTCGTTATGGGAAGGTGCTTTGCAAGCTACACAAAGTGAAATATATATACACAGAACCAACCAAAAAGTCTTTGATCTATATTTTCTCCTTCTTCCAAAATATGCTAGGTCAACGATATCATGAATTTATTGGGAATAACCAATCAAAGTCTAATTTGACTTAAATACCAATAGCACTCTGGTTAAATGTTATATATCTATGATAAACAAGGGTGTATGGACATGACTACTGGGAGAGTTTGTGGACACACCAGTGTTATAAATAATGAGAAGGAGGTTTCTATATAGTGTAAAGCATAAAACTTTCATGGGAGCGGTCTCCTAGCTATCATTTAAATTTAAGACAATTCAAACCTATGACCTCATACATAGATACCTCTTAACCTCTCAGTGGCTCTGTTCCCATCTATCTGTTATCTTCTCTATCTCCCACTAAATCTCCTACATCTGCATTTTCCTCCCTACATCTCTCTCTCTTTTTTTTTTTGGTTTTTCGAGACAGGGTTTCTCTGTATAGCCCTGGCTGTCCTGGAACTCACTCTGTAGACCAGGCTGGCCTCAAACTCACAAATTCGCCTGCCTCTGCCTCCCAAGTGCTGGAATTAAAGGTGTGTGCCACCACGCCCGGCTCCTACATCTCTTTTTATATCTAGAAATTCCACCCTCCAGTTCTTGTCCCAGGAATTGGATGTCAGGTTTTTTTCTTACAAGCAATCAGGTGTGAGACATCACCAGAATTTCTGTGGATTGCCTTTAGGCATAGAGAGCTGCCTGCACTTCAAGCATCTCAGCCTGTGTTGAAGGACAACTATTTACAAATATAAGGCTGGTGATGGGCCATAGAAATGACAATATCGCTGAGCGTGGTGGCTCACGCCTTTAATCCCAGCACTTGGGAGGCAGAGGCAGGAGGATTTATGAGTTCGAGGCCAGCCTGGTCTACAAAGTGAGTTCCAGGACAGCCAGAGCTATATAGAGAAACCCTGTCTCGAAAAACCAAAAAAAAAAAAAAAAAAAAAAAAAAAAAGAAAGAAAGAAAAAAAGAAAAAAAAGATCCTGATGGCACTTAGTTCTCTGACAATATAGCAATAAAAATTTGAAAATACACAGACACAGCTGCAGAAAAGGGTAAGAAATTCAACTCAATACATGTGGAGAATCCATGCAGGCCAGAAGCAGAAATTGGGGCTCACGGGTTGGAATGTCACTTTGATGTAGAGTCTGACCTCAAATGAAGAGGACTATTCTTGCCACGGTGTTCTGATTGCTGGGATTCTGCCATCAGCACATGCATGTTTTATGTCTATAGAGTCAGCAATGTAGTCACACTTTGTATATCTCAACAACATAATTTATATTCTAGAAAACATCTTTTGACTATCTTTCCATTTACACTAACACGACATTAACATCCTAAGAACTAGATACATCCATAAAAAATATTTTTTCTGTAGAGGGCAAAAGGAAACTATGGTCAAAAATGAGCTCTGTGGTAACCAGGAATGTAAAACCACAGGGTTTCTCTTCAGTGCAAGAAAAAGTACATTTTTTTTTTAACCAGAAGTGAAGGAATGGATGTAGTAAGCAGCTTGGTGACCTGTGATAAATGTAGTGCCAGACCACACCTGAAAGTCCCAGACTATTAAATTGTCCCAGACAATCTTCCCTAGGTCATTGTTTCTCCATCAGTACAAACCGTCCTTGGGGGATACATGACATGTACCTTACAGCTTGATGTCTTCTACACTGTATGCTGGATCCTCCTCTAGGCCCTTTAACAATATAATAATGATTGCCATATTCCCTAAAACTGAGGGACTAAATGTTTCAAGCCTTTCTTTTTTTATTATATATTATTACAAAAGATAATAAATAATTGAGAGATTTTAATGTACCAAACTTTGATAGAATTTTCACAGGTATCATTACATAAGACAACCATTTAATTACACATTTTAAGGCACACCATCAGGTTTTTTTTTTTTTTTAAGAATTATTTTATTTATTTATTATATGTAAGTACACTGTAGCTGTCTTCAGACGCACCAGAAGAGGGCATCAGATCTCATTACGGGTGATTGTGAGCCACCATGTGGTTGCTGGGATTTGAACTTCGGACCTTTGGAAGAGCAGTCCGGTGCTCTTACCCACTGAGCCATCTCACCAGCCCCACACCATCAGGTTTTAACTGCTTCTTAATACTACTAATTAAAGAACCTGATGATCACTGAAAATTATTCCAACCATTCTATATAAAAAGCAGAATACGCATGATCATAGAGGTAATTAAAATAAGCATGGCATTGGAAACAATAATCTTGACATAATATAAATGTTTTGAGGCACAAATTTTCATTGGACACTGTTATTGGACAAGTTTAAACTATACCAGTTAAGGGGTTAAAAATAAGGCTACTAACAGGCCAAGATCCTAGCTGCCCAATTGAGCCACCATTCCCTTCTCTTCTCCCCTCCCAATCCTGTCCAGTCCAGAATGAATTGCATGCCCTACTGGACAGGCCCAAAAAAGATCACAGGAGATGGTAGACACATTTGTAAGAGAAGAGAAATAACTGAGCAGCTTAGTTAGGATGGCTGCTTTTAATCAGTATGTTCAAAATGCTTTAATTAGCACTCTGTCTACACAAGGAAAGAAAGCATTTCTCTGTGCCTGGGAAGAGCATGCATGTGTGTACACAGTGTTCCCTCTTATCAGAATCACAACCCAAGACTAGCACCTCAGACCGTCTGCAAGGACACACACACACACACACACACACACACACACACACACACACACAGAGAGAGAGAGACAGAGGAAGTCATACAAATAAATAATAGTAATAATCACCTCTTGGTGAGTGAAACTGGGCCTGATCACAATTATCCCCTTCTCAAAATCATCAAGACATCCTAAGCCCAGACATGATGATACACACCTCTACTCTCAGCACTGGGGAGGTAGAAGCAGGATGTCTCTGTGAGTTCAAAGCCAGTCTGGTTTACATAGCAAGTTTCAGATCATCCAGAGCTACACAGTGTCAGTCTTGCCCGACTCCCCTCTCTCCTTTTCATTCTCCCTCTCTCTGTGTCTACACACACACACACACACACACACACACACACACACACACAATATTCAACTAAAGCCCCAACCTAGTAAAAAGTCAAATCTCAATTACTCAGAGGCTGACCATCTAGCTGCAGAGCCTCACCCTTCTCCTCTCCACAGACCTAAGTAGCTTTTTCCCATCTTACTCATGGTCACTAGTGTTAACAGTTTTTGGAACTGAAAAAAATAAAGGGTCATTAAAACATGATAGTACAATGCCATGAAAATACTTTCGAAGAAATTATACCTCAGAGATTTTCTCATACTAGGGGCTATTCAAAACCGTAGAACTGGCTCCTCAGTTAGATGTTTTCTATTTTACTCTGTCATTACTGGAGAAACTGAAAACAAGCTGAACTAAACAAGCTGTCCTTGTCAAGTGCCTTCCCTCTACATCTTTATTAGACAGCCAAACCTGGTAAGAGGAGAAAAACAAGAACCCCACATGGTAATGAAAGAAAATACAACTTGAGACCTGTGATCATGTAATTTATGTCAAATAGCCCAAAGAGTTGTTTGTGAGCTTTGAAACCTGGGGCTGAGAACATAGCAGAACAGGCCAGGACATGCCCGGGCAGGCCTGTCGTTAAGACATTCCTGAGGCTACTTAGCTTTAAAGATAAAGAGAATGACATGCCAGACATGCCTGACTGGCCCAGCACCTCCCTATCTCCCACCCTTCTGACCTAAGTTAAATGTTAACAGGCTGCTAATGTTTAAATGGACCAATCATATGAAACCACGCCAATTCCTCCCTGCTGAAGTTTAAATGAACCAATCATGTGAAACCTCGACAATTCCTCCCCCAACCCCACCCCTTTTCTATAAAAACCCCTAGCTTCCAAGCCTTGGGGTCGAAACCACTGTCTCCTGCATGAGATACATTTTGATCCGGAGCTCCACCATTAAACTAACTCGTGTTTTTACATCAAGATGGTCGTCTGTTCGTGATTCTTGGGTGCACGCTGAATCGGGAATTGAGTGGGGGTTTCCCCACTAGGTTCTTTCATTAACAAGCTAACACAGGTCAAAATAGAATTCAAGGATCCACTCCTGCGGTTCCCAGGGCCAGACAGTGAATGAGCATTTGTAATAACATCTGTCGAGATTGCTTACACTAGAGATTGTCAGAGGTATGTTGAAATCCTTGCCACTTTGGAACCGGAAACCCCAAGGAGCTGGGCCGACCAATGACACATTGTAGTTGCTCATGGTTCCCAGGGTTCAACATGCAGTTCTAGAAAATGAAAGAAACTGCAAAACAAAATTAGATAGTTAATAAAAATGATTATTAAAAACCCCAATTTCACACAATGGAGTACTACTCAGCTATTAAAAGGAATGAATTTATGAAATTCCTAGGCAAATGGATGGATCTGGGGGGCATCATCCTGAATGAGGTAACATATTCACAAAGGAACTCACACAATATGTACTCACTGATAAGTGGATATTAGCCCAAAAACTTAGGATACCCAAGATATAAGATACAATTTGTTAAACGCATGAAACTCAAGAAGAACGAAGACCAAAGTATGGACACTGTGCCCCTTCTTGGAATTGGGAACAAAACACCCATGGAAAAAGTTACAGAGATAAAGTTTGGAGCTGTGAAGAAAGGATGGACCATCTAAAGACTGCCATATCCAGGGATCCATCCCATAATCAGCTTCCAAACGCTGACACCATTGCATACACGAGCAAGATTTTGCTGAAAGGACCCAGATATAGCTGTCTCTTGTGAGACAATGCCGGGGCCTAGCAAACACAGAAGTGGATGCTCACAGTCAGCTATTGGATGGATCACAGGGCCCCCAATGGAGGAGCTAGAGAAAGTACCCAAGGAGCTAAAGGGAACTGCAACCCCATAGGTGGAACATTATTATGAACTAACCAGTACCCCAGAGCTCTTGACTCTAGCTGCATTTGTATCAAAAGATGGCCTAGTCGGCCATCACTGGAAAGAGAGGCCCATTGGATTTGCCAACTTTATATGCCCCAGTACAGGGGAATGCCAGGGCCAAAAAGTGGGAGTGGGTGAGTAGGGGACTGGGGGGGGGGAGTGTATTGGGGACTTTTTGGATAGCATTGGAAATGTAATTGAGGAAAATACCTAATAAAAAAAAAAAACAATTTCATATATCAATGCATTTTCTGTAAAGCCAACAAAACTGTTCAGGTTTTTGGAGTGGGGTAAAAAGACATTCAGGTCATATCTAGCAAACTCTTTATCATTTTAGTGGAGGAAAAATTAATCAATGAGCCAATAAACACTCAGTTCCAAACGCCAATTCCCTATCAGGATGAACTTTTAGATATCTGCCCAGCTCCCATATTGCAAAATAAAATATGGTGGATTCTCACATAAAAACTTTTCATTGGAGGAAATACATACCAGATCAGAATAAGATTTGAATTGTAATTAAGGCGATTTTCCCATTCCCCCCATTTCATGCTTCCTACAGCCAACAAGATCCCTTCCATCTCACTTCCTTCAATTATGTCAACATATGAAAGGGACTGCAGATCTGCTGGCTCTGTTCATGAATTCTAAATAATAAATTATTTTAAACTGAGATTAATTATTCTAATTCTAATTTAGAACCCTAACTCCTAACCTCCTCTCTAGGAATATGGTATTTTCCACAGTTAAGGGAACTTCATACGCAGCACATTATCCCTGAAATCACTTTTCTTTAGGAACTAGATTTCCTAAACTAGTGTTGCTTCATCCTCAGTGGATCAGGTGTCTACATATGCTGCTAAATCTGGTGTGGTGGAACAGAAGTTTAGGTGGAGTTTAAAGGTAGAAAAGTATGTCAAGGAAGGAAAGATAAGGTTGCTGATGTAACAGTTCATAATTTCTAAGTATGAAGTATGTCTAAAACTGGGTTTTTGTTTGTCTAGTTGTTTGTTTATGGGGCTGGGAAGTGAACCTAAAACCTTATTTTTCTTTCATATAGGCAATGATGGGCTATATTCTAGAACAGGTGGTATTTTAGTCTAAATTCTTGTTTTCTTTTATACTCATACATAATCCAGCAAAGACTAAGCCTTCCCAAGGCAGTAAATGAGGCTCTACTAACCATAACTGAAATACAAGGTAAACCTTAGTGAAACTAAATTGGAGCATTAGAAACTTACCATGAGTTCTTATTACCAGTTGGAACATCTTCTGCGTATATGCCCAGGAGAGGTATTGCTGGATCTTCCAGTTGTACTATGTCCAATTTTCTGAGGACCTGCTAGACTGACTTCCAGAGTGGTTGTACAAGCTTGCAATCCCACCAGCAATGGAGGAGTGTTCCTCTTTCTCCACATCCTCACCAGCTTCTGCTGTTACCTGAATTTTTGATCTTAGCCATCCTCACTGGTATGAGGTGGAATCTCAAGGTTGTTTTGATTTGCATTTCCCTGATGATTAAATATGTTGAACATGTCAGCAAGATTTTTCTGAAGGGTCCCTGATATAGCTGTCTCATATGAGGCTGTGCAAGTGCCTGGCAAATACAGAAGTGGATGCTACAAGTCATATATAGGATGGAACACAGGGCCTCGAATGGAGAAGCTAGAGAAAGCACCCAAGGAGCTGAAGGGGTCTGCAACCCTATAGGTGGAACAACAATATGAACTAACCAGTACCCCCAGAGCTCGTGTCTCTAGCTGCATATGTAGCAGAAGATGGCCTAGTCAGCCATCATTGGAAAGAGAGGCCCCTTGGTCTTGCAAACTTTATACGCCCCAGTACAGGGGAATGCCAGGGCCAAGAAGTGGAAGTGCGTGGGTAGGGGAGCAAGGTGGGGGGAGGGTATAGGGAACTTTTGGGATAGCATTTTAAATGTAAATAAAGAAAATATCTAATAATAAAATAGAATCAAAAGAAAGAAAGAAAATTACCATGATACATTGTTTTGCTTTTTTTTTTTTTTCCTGTCTTGCTGTACTTAGCTCATAATGACTTCAAGGTAATTTTGGGTTTTTGTTTTGTTTTGCCTTGTCTTTAATGTATTTTCTTTCTTTTTAAAATTTATTTATTAATTTATTTTTACACTCCAAATTTTATAGCCAACCCCCTCCCCCGTCATCCACCTTCCAACTCTTAACTGTTCCACATCCATTACCTCTTTCCCACCCCCATCTCCACAAGGATGTCCCCACCCCCCCATCTCCCACCCCACCTGACCTATAACTTCTTCGGGCCTCCAATCTCTTATCCAACTGATGACGATTTAGGAGATTCTTCAACTATGGATGAAAATGTTACCCCTACCACAATAGCAGGGTTTGTAAACAAAAGCTCTCTTCCAGCTAACTAGATGAAAAGATACACACTGTGGTAATCCATGTGACCCAAAATGGGCAAAAGCAAAAGACTACCTGCCCCCGCCCCCCCAAAGAAAACTTTCAGAGCTATGAAAAGGACAATACTAATTTAAAAAATGTGTTTACTTAAAAGCATTCAGAATGTCAACAAAACAGCTGTGATTTTTTTTTTCAATTACAGAGTGGTATTCAGTTAACAGAACAACAGTTATCTTTGTATAAGCTGCAAGAGAGACACCTGAAGATGAAAAAGAAAAACCCAAAAATAAAACCAAAAGAAAAAAAAACCAAAGGAACAAAACCAAACTACTGTCCCCATATATAACTAATATGTGCTGTGCACCAACAAGAACCTGCTTTAAATTTTCATGCCAATTTACAACCCCCAGACTGTACCAGGCAAGGTTAGTGGCTATTGAAAATACTACCAGGACAGGGCTATCTAAAGACACATTCGGCCGGGTGGTGGTGGTACACGCCTTTAATCCCAGCACTTGGGAGGCAGAGGCAGGTGGATTTCTGAGTTCGAGGCCAGCCTGGTCTACATGTAAGTACACTGTAGCTGTCTTCAGACACTCCGGAAGAGGGCGCCAGATCTCATTACGGATGGTTGTGAGCCACCATGTGGTTGCTGGGATTTGAACTCTGGACCTTCGGAAGAGCAGTCGGGTGCTCTTACCCACTGAGCCATCTCACCAGCCCCCCAGCCTGGTCTACAAAGTGAGTTCCAGGACAGCCAGGACTACACAGAGAAACCCTGTCTCGGGGAGAAAAAAAAAAAAAAAAAAGACACAGTCGGTAGTGTGTTAACTATACAGAAAAAAGACATTGTACAGTTTATTGTTATTTTGTCTTTTTTTTCCCCCAGAGCTGAAGACTGAACCCAGGGCCTTGTGCTTGCGAGGCAAGTGCTCTACCACTGAGCTAAATCCCCAACCCTGACACTGTACAATTTAAAATCAAATCTTAGACAGCTTTACATTTCAAATTTTTCTTTAAAAGAAGTGAGTTGTGTACAAGGAGGTTAAGTGCTTTATAGATAAGAAAATAAAACTGTGCCAGAACCAACTTATTCATCATTATTATCTTCTTCATCTTCATCTAATTCTTCCTCCTCCTCTTCCTCATCCTCTTTATCCTCCTCATCATCTTCCTCCTCCTTCTTTTCTTGCTCTTTTCCACCCCCTTTTCACTGCATCACATTTTCCTTTAGCTCTGTAGGCAGCAATATCCTTCTTGTACTTCTCCTTCAGTTTGGCAGCCTTCTCATAGGGCTGCTTGTCATACACTGCAGTGTTGTTCCACATCTCTCCTCATTGTTTTGCAACATCACCAATAGATAAGCCAGGATACACTCGCCTTTGATTTTGGGGTAGTACTCAGACCTGAACAAGAAGAAAGCCGAGGGAGTCCTCTTGGGTGCATTGGGGTCCTTGAACTTCTTTTTGGTCTCCCCTTTGGGGGGGGGATGTAGGTTTTCATTTCTCTTTCATAATGAGCCTTGTCAGTCTTCGGCATAACTTCAAATTTCCCCCTTTTTTTAGCAGCCATGGTCGTCCACCTCTCTGAGCACTTCTTGGAGAACTCTGAGAAGTTGACAGAAGCATCCAGGTGCTTCTTCTTGTGTTCCTCCCAGCAGGTTTGCAAAAATAAAGCATATGAAGACATTTTGCCTCTCAACTTCTTAGGATCTCTTTTGCCCATGTTTAGTTGATTTTCTTCCGCGAGGCACAGAGTCGCCCAGTGCCCATCAGGCTCTCGCTTTCTCTTTGAAGTGTTCTTTATATTTTCAGAATATCACTGTAAGGAATCAAAAACAAAAATCATTCTCACACAGCATGCACATATGAGCAAAGTTTGATAAGGAATCCTGGCAATGAATACAAAATTGGGCATAGAGACTCTGGGTTTTATTCCCTGCACTCTGGAGACAGAGGCACAGCTTGTGGATACTGGAGGCTCCTCAGGAGAGACTCTTTTTTAAGTCCCTCAAGACTTTGAGGGCATGGGGACTCCACAAGCACAATCCAAAATGTCTGTGTTTAAGGTTATGTTTCATCTCTAACTCTGCCCAGACTAGGAAATTCAACAAACCAATTTTACACTGCACACCCCAACACCCCACATGTTTGCTACTTGCCTAGAACGAAACTGGACTTAGTAAGAAGCTGTAACCAAGTTCCTGTCCACCATCTTAGATTCTCAAAGATTAACCATAACATCTTATAAGGAAATCTCTGCCAACTGACTGAACGCCACAAAGCAAAAGAAAATTGAGAGGCTGGAATTAAAGTAGTTTGACAATGTTGATAGAATTTCCCTACACCAAATCACTAATGCAATACCAATGCTCATGACAAGATGAATGATGAAACAAACGTAAGAGACAGAACTCAAAACACAACTTGAACACCATCCAATGAAGTCAAAGGACATAAAGAGGAAACAAGCACAGGAACTCAAAGAGGACAGGAACTACCTGAATGAAATACAAGAGAACTCCTGCAAGTGGCTTAGGAAATAATTATGATAATGCAGGATGTTGACATTGCATCCAGAGATATAAACATCTAAGGAATCCTCAATGTGAATGAAATGAGAAATGAACTCTGTAAGCCTGATGGTAACTCAATGGAGAGCCAATTCACAAAGATAGAGCATGCAGAAGACAAACATTAGTGTTTCAGTGCAAACTGAAGGAGCTGCCTCAGTCAATCAAGTAAGTTATAGGTGACACAAATGAACAAATTCTTGTTACATGTTAGCAGAAATATTAAAATATAAATGTTTGATTCATGCCTAATACAGTGGGTAAGGTCTTTCATCCTAGCACTCGGGGTGCACAGGCAGGCAAATTTATGAGCTAGAAGCCATTCTAGTCTCTATATCAGGATACATGAGAGTCAAGTCTGCAGAGTGAGACTCTGTCTCACAAACAAACAAACAAACAAACAGAAAACACAAACAAGAAATTAAATATATATTTACTACATTGATATCAAAACTGGCTAAAACGTGAAAGGATATTAGAAGACTGCCTATATAGCTCTGAATGAATATGTCTCACATTGGCTTATACTTTTGAAGTTGGATCCCCAGTTGGTCACAATGTTTTCAAAATTTTAGCTGTGGAACCTTACTGAATAAAGAATGACACTGGTGATAGGCTCTGAGGAAAAGAGTAGACCAACGGCACCTTAATTCTCTCTTCCTCCTTAGGGACTGGAGGTGAGGATGTGATCTCTCAGCTTTCTATTTCAATAACATGGCTATTTGCTGTCAGGCCTCCTTACCATGGTGGATAGTTATCCTCTGGAAGCATTACCCAAAGTGGTCTTTTTCTGCAATTACTTTCCTTGATCATGGTGCTTTAGGAAAGCAGCAGACGAAAATATAGAAAAACATATGATTGGATTTAAGGTTACCTTTCAGAGAAAAAAATTCATGTCATATTCTTAAAGCTAATCAAGAACAGAATATATGTTAGATCATAAGAATTATGAGGCCATTTTAAAAAATGATATCATCTAAAATCATCGTAGCATTTATTGTGTCTTCTTCTTTCAGTAAAAAGTAGGTGACCTTCCAAATGCTGACACCATTGCATACACTAGCAAGATTTTACTGAAAGGACCCAGATATAACTGTCTCTTGTGAGACAATGCCGGGGCCTAGCAAACACAGAAGTGGATGCTCACAGTCAGCTATTGGATGGATCACAGGGCCCCCAATGGAGGAGCTAGAGAAAGTACCCAAGGAGCTAAAGAGACCCGCAACCCTATAGGTGGAACAACATTATGAACTAACCAGTACCCCTGAGCTCTTGACTCTAGCTGCATATGTATCAAAAGATGGCCTAGTCGGCCATCACTGGAAAGAAAGGCCCATTGGACTTGCAAACTTTATATGCCCCAGTACAGGGGAACACCAGGGCCAAAAAGTGGGAGGGGTGGGTAGGGGAGTCGGGGGGAGTGTATGGGGGACTGTTGGGATAGCATTGGAAATGTAAATGAGGAAAATACCTAATAAAAATATTTTTAAAAAAGTAGGTGACATAATGGCCTCACAGTCAGGAAATATTGAGACATAATAAAGTATATATTTGAGGTCTGGATGCAGTAATATATCTTTAAGAACACTTTTTTAATAACAATATTGATCACAGTACCACACATCAGATTATAAATGATGGTGACTAAAAAAAACTACAACAGTCAGCTTTGATCAAATGTGGACCCTGTATCTATCTTGTATTCAGTTGGGTGTCAACAGGCAGACTCTAGTCTAAAATGCTCAGTTGAGATCCTAAGGACGATATATAATGCTGCATCCTTTCTACACCAAAGAAATAGAGTATGGAGTCAAAATTCAAGGATTACTTAAAAGAAATAATTTTCTTTGTATCTAAGCAAATAAAAAGTATAAAATCAGATCAATGGACTCAATTCCCCAATAAAAAGACACAGACTAATAGACTGGCTACACAAACAGGACACAACATTTTACTACTTACAGGAAACCCACCTCAGGGAAATAGACAGACACTACTACCTCAGAGTGAAAGGCTGGAAAACAATTTTCCAAGCAAATGGTCCAAAGAAACAAGTTGGAGTAGCCATTCTAATATCGGATAAAATTGACTTCCAACCCAAAGTTATCAAAAAAGACAAGGAGGGGCACTTCATACTCATTAAAGGTAAAATCTACCAAGATGAACTCTCAATTCTGAATATCTATGCTCCAAAGACAAGGGCAGCCACATTCATTAAAGAAACTTTAGTGAAGTTCAAAGCACACATTGCACCTCACACAATAATAGTGGGAGACTTCAACACCCCACTCTCACCAATGGACAGATCCTGGAAACAGAAATTAAACAGAAACACATGGACACTAACAGAAGTTATGAAACAAATGGATTTAATAGATATCTACAGAACATTTTATCCTAAAACAAAAGGATACACCTTCTTCTCAGCAACACATGGTACCTCCTCCAAAATTGACCATATAATTGGTCACAAAACAGGCCTCCACAGATACAAAAATATTGAAATTATCCCATGCATCCCATCTGATCTTCAATAACAACATAAATAATAGAAAGCCAACATTCACGTGGAAACTGAACAACACTCTACTCAATGATTCCTTGGTCAAGGATGAAATAAAGAAAGAAATTAAAGACTTTTTAGAGTTTAATGAAAATGAAGTCACAACATACCCAAACTTATGGGACAAAATGAAGGCAGTCCTAAGAGGAAAACGCATAGCCCTGAGTGCCTCCAAAAAGAAACTAGAGAGAGCATACACTAGCAGCCTGACAGCACATCTAGAAGCTCTAGAACTAAAGGAAACAAATTCACCCAAAAGGAGTAGATGGCTGGAAATAATCAAACTCAGGGCTGAAATCAACCAAGTGGAAACAAGAAGAACTATTCAAAGAATCAACCAAACCAGGAGCTGGTTCTTTGAGAAAATCAACAAGATAGATAAACCCTTAGCCAGACTAACTAGAGGCCACAGAGACCGTATCCTAATTAACAAAATCAAAAATGAAAAAGGAGACATAACAACAGAACCTGAGAAAATCCAAAACATCATCAGATCCTACTACAAAAGGCTATACTCAACAAAACTAGAAAACCTGGAATAAATGGACAACTTCCTAGACAGATACCAGGTACTAAAGTTAAACCAGGATCAGATTAATGATCTAAACAGTCCCAATTTCCCCTAAAGAAATAGAAGCAGTCATCAATATTCTCCCAACAAAAAAAAAGCCCAGGACCAGATGGGTTTAGTGTAGAGTTCTATCAGAACTTCAAAGAAGACCTAATTCCAACTCTCCTCAAACTGTTCCACAAAATAGAAACAGAAGGTACTCTACCCAATTCATTCTATAAATCCACAATTACTCTGATACCTAAACCACACAAAGATCCAACAAAGAAAGAGAACTTCAGACCAATTTCCCTTATGAATATCGATGCAAAAATACTCAATAAAATCCTCCCAAACGGAATCCAAGAACACATCAAAACAATCATCGAACATGACCAAGTAGGCTTCAACCCAGGAATGCAGGGATGGTTTAATATAGGGAAATCCATCAATGTAATCCACTATATAAACAAACCCAAAGACAAAAACCACATGATCATCTCGTTAGATGCTGAGAATGCATTTTAAAAATCCAACACCCCTTCATGATAAAAGTCTTGGAAAGATCAGGAATTCAAGGCACAAGACAGCAGAGATACAAGGAGAATGCTGAAATGGTGGAACTTCCCTTCACTTCTGCCTAGCCCCTCCTTCTGGACCTGCCCAATATTCAGCAGCTTCCTGCAATTCTTCTAAGCCTACCTACTTGGGGATCTTTCAATTAATTAGCTTCCCAATTCTTCACAGCAATTTTTGTTGTTTTGGATTTTTGCTTGCTTGCTTGCTTTCTTGTTCATGTGCTTTTAATTTGTCTTTTCCTTAAAATCATCAAATCATGCAGGAATCCCACATTCCCCAATCAGGAACCACTCCTCCAACTCTGTTGCAGCCTGTCTTCCACACAACTTCCCAGAACCTACTCTGCACAGCTTCCCCACAAGGTTGCTGCTAGACTAGACAGGAACTGGATGTTGTAGGACACTGCACCTGAGATCTGAACCCTTCAGATACAACTAATCCTGTCTAACTTCTCATATTGTGAGTCTAGCAATCTGAGCTAAAAATGCACACAATTAAGCAATCCTTCTGAATTCTGATGCTCAGAACAGATACCCAAAACAAACAGAAACTATGATAAAATGTCCTTGGCTCAAACCACAAACCATATATGTATCCTATAAGGAGCACAGTTTACATGATATCTAAGATAAAAATTGAAAACCTATAGTAATGACCAAGGAGATTAAAGTTTTTAAACATGTAAATCCACTCAAACAGGAACAAAATGAATCATGGGCAAGAAAATAACACCAGATGCCTGAAGGAAATGAGGACACTATAAAATATTAAAATTGAGTTCAATAGGTGCTTAGAAATGCCCCCCCCCAAAAAAAAGCTGGGTGTGGTGGCGCATGCCTTTATTCCCAGCACTTGGGAGGCAGAGGCAGGGGGATTTCTGAGTTTGAGGCCAACCTGGTCTACTGGTCTACTGAGTGAGTTCCCGAAAGCCAGGGCTATACAGAGAAACCCTGTCTCAAAAAAAAAAAAAAAAATCACTGAAAATAAAATGCAGTAAGGCAAATAAAAATAATACAGAGAGAACCTGTGGGAGACAAATTATAATTCTTGCAGAAAATTAACATGATGTTAGGTCAAGGCACAATATTACTTACTGCTTGAAGGGTCAGGCACTAAAGAGAAACTCCTTTGGAAAACTGTCTAGATTTTTGTCAAAAAAAAAAAAAGAAAAAGAAAAGAAAAGAAAGAAAATATGAAGGAAAGAAGGAAAGAAAACTAGAACAAAATTACAATGCATACTGTACTGTTTGTTCATAAATGATTTCCTGATTGTTCACTGTAATTAATACTCTATGTAAACCCATGCATATCAGCATAAGCTGGGAAAAGAAGACTTGAGATTTACCCAGGTCTCATTAGATCTAGGAAGGCTAGGAAGTCAACTCTTTTTATGATTAAAATGCGTTCCAGGATTCTCATGTAACCTCCAGGGTTGTGATGACTGTGAGAGGTTAAAATGGATTCTAGCTAAGCATGGAAGTGAGAGCTCAGAAGCACAAGTCCAGACCTGGGGGTCTGTCTTTAAAGAACAGGGTTCTGGGCTCATGGACACCTTTCAAATTGCAGGGCTACTTGTTTACCGTTGTGGTGACTTTTAGTTTTTCACATATTGTACTTATGCAAAAAAAATATGTCACAAGTTAATTGATTCTTCATATGTGAATAGATTAAATAAGCATACTGGTGATTTATAATGAATCTGAGTTGAGTTAAGGAAAGAAATTAAAGCCTTTCCCTCAGAGCATTTAACTAAGTGTGAGTCCAAAGTTGAATTCTCTACTTCATGTTCCCTGTGCCTTCTATCCTTTGTCTGTCTGTTCAGTTAGTTTAAATCTTTAACTTCCTGAAGGCTGCCTCATGCATCTCTCCCTTTCTATCTGCCTTTTGTCTCCATGTGTAAGATAGAAAATTTAAGTTTGACCCCCTAGACCAAGTTGGAGCCAAGAAAGAAAAATAGGTGGTCCCTGAAGTACCCTGTTCCCGAGAATGGCTGACCTCAGAATAGGTAATTTACACAAGCCGGTTCAGTGATCTTGTTCCAGGACCTGACTGACCACAGAACTTAGATTAAAGTCTTGAGAACCTCAATACCTGTGGAGAATCTATATAGGCCAGAAGAGGAAATCGTGACCCAAAGGTTGGAATGTCACTTTGATGTATACTAGTCTGACCTCAAATGTAGAGGAATACACCTGCCACAGTGTTCTGTTTGCTGGGATTATGTCAGCAACACTTGCATGTTTTATGTCTATGAAGTCAAACAATGTAATCACACTCTGTATATCTCAACAACATAATTTATATTCTAGAAAACATCTTTTGATTGTCTTTCCATTTACACTAACACAACATTAACATCCTAAGAACTAGAAACAACCATAAAATATATTTTTTCTGTAGAGGGCAAAAGGAAATTATGGTCAAAAATAAGCTCTATGGTAACCAGGAATGTAAAACCACAGGGTTTTCTCTATAGTGCAAGAAAAAGTACACTTTTTTTTTTTAACCAGAAGTGAAGGGATGGATATAGTAAGCAGGTTGGTGACCTGTGGTAGATGTAGTGCCAGACCACACCTGAAAGTCCCAGACTATTAAATTGTCCCAGACAACAATCCTAGGTCATTGTTTCTCCATCAGTACAAACCAACCTTGGGGGACATGGGACATGTACCTTACAGCTTGGTGTCCTCTACACTGTATGCTTGATCCTCCTCTAGGCCCTTACTTTTAGAATCCAACTTTAAGAAAGAAACACCTGTACTTTGCAAAAGACTTTTGAGGTAGCCACACCTTCATCTTCACTGTGCACAGATGATTGAGACAATTATTACCAAGAAATTTCATTTCGAAATTATACTGTGCTTACTTGTTCCTAAAATAAACCATCCTGGGATCAGAATCTTGAAGCTTCAGTCAGCATTGGCCACTGAGTCTACAGGGAAATTTTATACTTTACTTCCCAGTTTTAATAATTCAGAAACTCTTTAGTTTACTCAAACGTAGAACATAAAACCCCAGCAATATCCAACCAGTGATATTTCCAATCCTGAAAATCCTTACTCCCCATCCCCCTCCCCCAAATGGGTCCCACTCATTTCTCTTCTGCTTCTCACCTGAGCAGAGGCAGTCTCCCTCCAGTGTTATCCCATTAAATCTATGTGTGTGGTAAAATGTTCCATGGTGCATTGTGTTAGGTATATCATGACTTCTGACTGCCAGGAGACCTTTTACTTCAGAGCTATTCACATATTCACTGGGATAGATTTTCCCTGAGTGCTGCAAGAATTTCATTGACAATAACCCACAACACACCCACAACCAGTGCTGAAATACTTATAGAGTGGTATTGAACTAGATTTCTTTTGGTCTCAGGGATTGTTATTCTAGCAGACCTAGGGTTTGCAGAGACCGCCATGCTTGTATCACTTAAGCAGTAAACATCAATCATAGTCTTTCATTCTGACTAATGAACTCAGTTTAGAGCACGAAATTTCTTCCCCTTTGAAATTTTAGCTTTTTGATGTTTTTCATTTATAATGACCCATAGAGAATATACTTTATCAGCAGCCAGCAAAATGTGTCACAGAAAAATGCAGAAAAGACCAGAAATTTGAGAATAGAATTTGGGAGATACAAGTACTAATGCCTACACATGAAATATTAATGATGATGTTCATAGTGTGAATAAATTTAAGTAAAAGAACACTCTGAAATTGAGAACCATGGTCAATTTGGCCAAAAGTTTGGGAAATAAAGTATCCTAGTCTATGCACCTACAAACATGGTTTGCTTTGCTATAAAACTGAGTGTGAATGGCCTGTGAATATCATGGAGCCAAAGAAAGAGAAGATGAGGGAAATATACAGAATGTAGGTGAGAGTGTGGTTACTGGTTTTCCAAATGGAAGGTGCTGGGTGATTCACAAAAATCCCAAGAATCAGACCTCTGAAGGCAGGGAAACAGATTTCACAGGTAATAGCCATTCTCAAATGGTCTCCATAGGCCAGAGATGTCACAGGTGTATGGACGCAGTAGTAATCTATGCTCTGTGATGATGTACCAGGCCTCTGAACACTTCACACACTAATACTCATGTGATAGAGAAAAGAAAGTATCATCACAGGGAGTGGTGGCCCACGCCTGTAATCCCAACACTTGGGAGGCAGAGGCAGGCGAATTTCTGAGTTCAAAGTCAACCTGTTCTACAGAGTGAGTTCCAGGATTGCCAAGGCTACATAGAGAAACCCTATCTAAAAAAAAAAAAAAAAAAAAAAAAAAAAAAAAAAAAAAAAAAAAAAAAAAACCAAACAAACAAACAAAACCAAAACAGAAAAAAAGTAGGAGGAGCAAGAGCAGGAGGAGGAGGCGAAAGAGCAGCAGCAGCAGAAGGAGGAGGAGGAGGAGAAGGAGGAAGAGGAGGAGGAGGAGGAGGAGGAAAGTATCATCATTGTAGCTTCCACAATCACAGGACACTTTCAGACACAGGTGGGAGATGCTTTGCAACATCCACATCCTCTGCAGGTGAGGATGTAACTGAAGTCACTGTGGTACAGCAACAACTCTAATTCAAAATGTCCATCCCCTTCACTGATTAAAAACTAAGAGATGTATATGTTTAAATTTTATTTACCTATGTGTAAATGTTGCTATGTTATTAATGTTGCTAGAAAAACACATTTCTTTGAATATTTTGGATAATTGAATGGGGTATGCCTTTCAGTCAATCACAGTTCTACTGACTCTGGAAGACGAATAGCTCATTGCTGTCAAAGTAGAACACCTGAAGATCTATGGCCTGTTTGAAAAGTTTTGACAAAACTGTCTGGTCAATATACCAAGCCAGCTCACGAAAAGCTGGGGCAGAAAGTGGATACTTTTGTGCCAGGACATCTGGACATACAGAAGTGTAATCTTGCAATAAACAAAAATTAGTTGTGAAATGGGGTGAGGCAGAGCATGGTTCAGATAGACAGGTTGAAAGCAGGAAGAGGGAGGATTACTTTTTGGGTGGTGGACTACAAACTAATTCAGAGCACCCATCGAAAAGAATCCATAAGATCCTGGCAGCCCAGGAAAAATAATCTATGTCAGCTTCCTGTGCAGAACATGAAAGCCAGGATCCTCCAGCACCATCACAAGACACTTGCTAAGAAGGTATGTGACTGCTTTAGAAGGCTCAGTTTAATGATGAATGGATTCCTATTTCCTATCCATATAATTTCAGTGGAGCACAGGCTGTATGCTAGCCAGTCGGGACAGGAAGGATCAATGGGAACAGGTGTTTGAGAACTGGTCTTGATACTGTTGTTAGTATTAGAGGCTGTGATGTACAGCAGTTAACATCAGTAGTGGTAAGGTTGTTGTGACCTTTCTGTGGTTAGGGAGTTTAACAATTTCCTTTCCCCTTCCATAGGTACCATTGCATACCTGGAAGGAGAGAAGAATCTGAGACACAAGGAAAGCTCTGCAGTTGTTGTCCTAGCATTCCCATAGCAACTGAGGCAACTTACTCTGGATGTGGAACTCAGTTTTGACTTCTCTGTTTTTAGAGAGACAGCTGCTAATTTATAGTAGTTGTTCATTATTTTGATGAAAGATAGATAGATAGATAGATAGATAGATAGATAGATAGATAGATAGATATTCATATTAAAATGTTCAGGCAAATAGATGTACCTAGAAAAAATTATCTACTGAGGTAAACCAGACACAGGTGGAGAAATATGAAATATATTCACTTATGTGTGGATATTAGCCAATGCTAAGACAATGAACTTGATATTCATAGGCCCATTTTATTCAGAGATATTAAGTATAGAAGAGTTGACTTCAGAGCACACAGTGGCACCCAGATTCCCTGGTGGAAGTAAGTAAAATAGATTCCATGGATGGACTGGAGGCAGATGGGGATGTGAAAGGGAAAATGAGGTAGAGAGTGGGAGGGAAGTTAAGGTTGAAGGAGACAATGCTGAGAGACAGTTGGAATTGAGAGGGGCATTTGAGTGATGATATGGAAAACTACAGTGGTACATACTTCTTAAATGCTATAAAGACAATCAAAATTCAGTAACCTACTAATGGGGGTGAAGAAGTCCCAACTGACCTGGTATTTGCTTCAAATGAGCTTTCTAGTACACTACCTGAGTTTTATTTAATTGAGGTTTTGGCTAAGTGGGTCCCTTGGATCCATAAGCAATCTAGACACTTGCTAAGATAACTCTTTGTTCTGTAGAAATTGAGAGCAGTTCTCCATTACCATGCATGCCATCCAGAGAACTCATTGGACGTGGAGAAGTTGAACCTTCCTGACTATATAATATTGTCTTTGTTATGAGAAGTTACTAAACAGGCTAACAAAAGAGAAATGTGAAAATCAACTTAGCTGCCTTCCAAGTGCTGGGATTAAAAGCATGTGTCACCACTGCCTGGCTCAAAAAAGAATTTTTATTGAAGAGAAGTACTACAAATATAAGCAATGTTGTTAGCACCAGGTGCATCTGTGGACAGCTAGAAGTGTCTTTACAGTCAGGTTTTCGACCCAGTGAAGAGGCTCCTCATCTCTAGGCAACAGCACTGCTCCTGCATCTGTTGTCATGACACACACCATGGAATCACTCCCCTTTTACATGCTTCCCATCCTCATGTACTGAATAAAAGAGTCTTCCCCTGTCCCACAGCCCTTCTTCTTCTTACCTCTCACCCCCTCTCAGAGGCTGCTTCTGGCAATAAAACCTTCCCCGTGAGACCTGAGGCTTAGTGTGATTTGTCCGGGAGTTTGCCGGCCTTCTCTAAAAAATATGAAGAAGTCCTTTCTTTCACACAAATACTATCTCAGAATATATAAAAATTGAATATAGGAGAGAAACCCTATGAATAAGCCATGTGATAAAGCCATCCAATGTTATAAGTCATGAGAACAACAAGACTGCAGAGAAATCCTGTTAAATGTATTCAGTTTGGTGACTTGCCTGCTCCCTTGAGTTCTGGGGGAAAAATGCTTGGCAGTCGAAAATATACATAACAGCCATGGCCAACTGAAAATAATGGGATGGGCTCAGGAAACATGAACCATTCCCAGCTCATGGTGCTCCTTTTGGATGGGTGTTCCTTCCTTGTAGTTAGACCAGTTGCTATAAACCAATCAGCTTAAAGGCCAATATTCCTTTACACTCTTACCCAATCACATAATGTTAAAGCTTGGAAAATCCCCCTTATGTTTTTCTTTTTGTCTTTTTCTTTGTTCTCCTTTATAAATGCCATTACCCAAGGGATCACTCTCCTATCTGGTTGTATCAGGTAGGTTTGTGGCCTAAGCTGGAGCTTCAATAAAAAACTCTCATGCGGGCTGGTGAGATGGCTCAGCGGTTAAGAGCACCCGACTGCTCTTCCGAAGGTCCAGAGTTCAAATCCCAGCAACCACATGGTGGCTCACAACCACCCGAAATGAGATATGACTCCCTCTTCTGGAGTGTCTGAAGACAGCTACAGTGTACTTACATATAATAAAAATAAATAAATATTAAAAAAAACAAAACAAAACAAAAAAAAACTCTCATGCATCAGAGTTGTGATTCCTGGTGGTCTCTTTGGGGAATTTGAGATCTGGGAACAGTTGCTCATTCAGCCTTTTACAAAAATGTTTCTGTGACATTCTGTCTTCACACAAGTCACCTTGATGACAGTCTGTTGTTCCCCAAGGTAATGGCTTTGATTTTTTTCCTGATTAAACTTCCCAAATTCTTTAGTTAAAAGGCTATACCACAACATAGTTTTAAAACTGCACATTACAGTTGTGTAATTGTTGCCTGTACCCTACTGAGACCCTTGGGGTGGTGGAAAGAAGGCACAGAATCAAAGAAACAGATTCTGGGAATCAGGCAAGTGGCAAATGCAGACTCCTTTATTGCAAGTACTGCACAAACTATTATACTCCCATCTAAGCCTGATCAAACATCTGGGGTCTTGAGCCGTGATGGCAGTTAAAAAAATTAGCTAATGAATGTTGTTATCAAAGGCATTTAGAAACTATCTAGGCTATCTATAAACAAGATACAGCAGAGGTTGACAATCTAGCTCTACATCAAGGAGACACTGCTGATAAGACACCAACAGCCTTACCATGGAGGTGGTTGAATGACCCACCCATTTGGATTGATTGTATATGACAACTGAAAACCAACAGGCATTAGAACAGCTAGTCCAAGAGCAGCTGGTTGCTCAGCCTATAGAGTAATCCACCAGACCTTGGAATTCTCAGGCAGTTGTCATTTAAAAATATCTGGAAAATGGAGGTTGTTGAGAGGTCTCAGAGCAATTAAAAAGGTTATTCAGCCAATGAGATCCTTGCAGCCTGGAATCCCATTGCATTCTCCTGGAAAGAATGTTTGATGAAATTTAAAAAAAAAAAAGAATCTCGCCTTGCTAGGGATTGCAAATCGCCCCTGAAAAAGATACAAAGAGTGGATTCTATTAATTATCTAGGATACAGAATAAGTCTGCAAAAGGTTAGGCCACAAAAGGTGCAAATCAGGAAAAAACAATTGAGGACTCTTAATGATATTCAAAAGTTATTAGGAGATATTAACTGGCTGTGGCTTGGCCACTCAAGATCCAAGCAATTTGCTTCAAATTTATTACAAGGTGATAGAGATATAAATAGCCTGGAGAAATTAACAGCCAAGGATGAGAAGGACTTAGCTCAGGTAGAAAGGAAATTGCAGGATACACAACTAGTTTGTATTGTTCCAAAATGGCCTGCATCTTAGTTATCTTACCTTCTACTCATTCCCCTACAGGAATTTTCATGCAGAGGGAAGATTATGTATTAGAGTGGACATTCTTAGCACATAAACAGAGTAGGAAATTAAAAACCTACAAGGAGATGGTCTCTGAATTGTCACTAAAAAGTAAAACGAGACTTCAAAAATTAGTTGGGATGAATCCAACTGAAATCGTGGTACCTTTTTTTTAATGCAGAGATGACTCATTTGGATAAAATATGAACGTTGGTAAAAAGTATGCAGTAATTTCTTGGAGAAATTAACAACAGACACCCTAAAAGCAAGTGACTTTTATAAAATGAACTACTTGGATTTTCCCTCATATTGTTAAAGCAATTCCAATATCTGGAGCCGCTACATTTTACACTGAGGCTAATAAATAAGAAAAGGCAGAAGATTTAAGTAAGGTGGCTGATTGTTCCTAGAAATCAGTTCAAAAATCTTAATTATGTGAAATATTCATGGTGTTCTCAGATTTTCAAGAGTCTTAATATAGTAACTGACTCTCAATATACAGAAAGGGTTGTTTTACACAGAGACTGCTGATCTTATTTAGGATGATTCTGAATTGACTTCACTATTTATTCAACTACAACAAATTATCAGAAATAAGAGTAATTGACTATATATAAGACATATAAGATCCCATACACATCTGCCAGGCTCTCTGGCACAGGGTAATAATGAAATTGACCAGTTATTTATAGGAAGTGTACTCAGGGCTTTGGAATTTCATTAAACAACAACAACAACAATACCATTTTAACAGCAAAGGTTTCAAGAAAGTATTCTCTATCACAAGAAAAGGCAGTCTCTTCCAAACGCTGATACCATTGTACACACTAGCAAGATTTTGCTGAAAGGACCCAGATATAGCTGTCTCTTGTGAGACTATGCCGGGGCCTAGCAAACACAGAAGTGGATGCTCACAGTCAGCTATTGGATGGATCACAGGGCCCCCAATGGAGGAGCTAGAGAAAGTACCCAAGGAGCTAAAGGGATCTGCAACCCTATAGGTGGAACAACATTATGAACTAACCAGTACCACTGAGCTCTTGACTCTAGCTGCATATGTATCAAAAGATGGCCTAGTTGGCCATCACTGGAAAGAGAGGCCCATTGGATACGCAAACTTTATATGCCCCAGTACAGGGGAATGCCAGGGCCAAAAAGTGGTAGTGGGTTGGTAGGGGAGTGGGGGGGAGTATATGGGGGACTTTTGGGATAGCATTGGAAATGTAAATGAGGAAAATACCTAATAAAATATTAAAAAAGTAAAAAAAAAAAGAAAAAAGAAAAAAAGAAAAGGCAGTCTCTGCTTCTGTGTCTCTTTCATATTGTATTAGAAGTTCTAGTTCAAGAAACAAGGCAACTAAAAGAAATCAAGGGGCTGGTGAGATGGCTCAGTGGGTAAGAGCACCTGACTGCTCTTCTGAAGGTCCGGAGTTCAAATCCCAGCAACCACATGGTGGCTCACAACCATCTGTAACAAGATCTGACTCCCTCTTCTGGTGTGTCTGAAGACAGCTACAGTGAACTTACATATAATCAATAAATAAATCTTAAAACAAACAAAAAAAAACAAACAAACAAACAAACAAAAAAAAGAAATCAAGGGGATACAATTTGGAAAGAAATAGTGAGTTTTCTATTTTCGGCTAATATGATAGTATATATAAGTGAGCCCAAAAAATCCTTCCAGAAATTACATTGATAAACTTTGTAGAAAAGTGTCTGCATACACAATTAATTGACTTGAAGAAATCATTAGCTCTGCCCTATACAAAGTGATAAACAAGCTGAAAAGAAGTTAGGGAAACAGAACACATTATATTAGCCACAAACAAAATAAAATACATTCATCTACCTCTAACTAAGCAAGTAAAAAAGTGAAAGACAAGAAATTCAAGTATCTTAAGAAAGAAACAGAAAGCTACAAGAAGGTGGAAAAATCACCCTTGCTCATGTATAAATGGAATAGGCACATGAATATGTCCATCTTACCAAAAAGCAATATAGAGATTCAGGGCAATTCCCATCAAAATTCCAGAAAAAAATTCCACAGAACTTTAAAGAAAAAATTCTCAACTTCATATGGAAAAGAAAAACAAAACAAAACAAAACAAAACACAGGATAGATAAAATATTCCTCAACAACAACAACAACAAAACTTCTGGAGGTATCAATATCTGTAACTTTAAGCTGTACAGCAGAAAAATAGTAATAAAAATTTGCACAGTACTGGTATAGAACTAGATAGGTGAACCAATGGAATTCAATAGAACACCCAATAATAAACACAGTCACCTACAGGTACTTAAATTTTGACAAAGAAGCTAAAACCATACAATGAAAGTGGAGAGCATCTTCTATGAATGATTCTGGTCTAACTGGATGTCTTCATGTTGGAAATGCATATAGATCCATACTTATTCCCCTGCATATCACTCAAGTCCAAATGAATCAAAGACCTCACTATAAATATATACACACTTAATCTAATAGAACAAAAAGTGGGGAATAGCCTTGAACTCATTGGAATAGGAAACAACTTCCTAAACAGAACACTCATGGCTCTGAAACTAACGTCAAGAATTTTTAATAAAAGGAACCTCATAAATGTGAAATGATTCTGTAAGTCAAAAGACACCATCTTCGGGATCTCTATAGATTAGGCAAAGATCTTCACTACTTCTACATCGAATAGATAAGGATTCCTGCTACTAAGTAGAATGAGGGGAGACTTGTGTTAGAGGTTACTGAGAGAAGAGGAAGGGCTGATATTGTAATCTAATGTGAATAAATAACTTCAATCTAAAAGATACACATGAAGAATAGGAAGACATTCATTTACATGGAAAACAGAATAGAAACATGACATGTGAATATGCACATACTACTTGCAACATGGAATGAGGAGTGTCTAAAAAAAAAAAAAGAAAGATGAATTGTCCTACTTTTACAATAAATTACAATTATAACAAATAGCGTGTAGTATGTTTATTAACATACATAGAGATATGAATAAAATGGTGATCTCGTCATTCATATGCACAGTTCAGTAAATTATAAACCACCTAATATTTATTCTTATATAGAAAGTCAATTACATGGTCATTAGGAAAATCTTGAAAATAATAAATGTTGAATAGGAAAATAATATTTAAAATAGTTTCATACAGAATTGATTATAGGGACAGAAAAAAAGTGCCATATTTTTTTCCATACATTTTCAACGATTTTTTTTTTTTATTTTAGCTGAGGTTTACCTCTTTACAGAGCATACGTATATACGCTCGGTACTGTTGCTATCTGGACTCAGATAAAGGCATCAGATGTCCCAAACTGCATTTAGGGTGATTGTCAGTTACCATGGGGGTTAGGTATTGAACCAGTTTTCTATTTAAAAGAAAGCAATTCTATTAACTGGTACATCATCACAACAGCCCTCCAAGAGAATATGCCCATGTCAATCCTAGTCTCCTGGAGCCTGATCGTCCCTTTCTCAAAACCTGAAGAATACCTGGAACTTTGTTATAGTCTTTTTTCACTGCACCTGCCAAGGTTCTTATTCAATAAAAAAAATCAAAACCAATCAACAAGCCAAGTGGTGGTGGTGCATGACTTTAATCCCAGCACTTGAGAGGCAGAGGCAGTCAGATTTCTGAGTTCAAGGCCAGCCTGGTCTACAAAGTGATTTCTAGGACAGCTAGGCCTATACAGAGAAACCCTGTCTCGAAGAAAAGTAAAAATAATTAAATAAAATAAACAACAACAACAAAAAACCAAAAAAAAAAAAAAAAAAAAAACCCAATCAACAACACACCACCTTAGCCATGTGTGCATGTGTATCCTCCTTCAGCCTAGGCAGGCTGGTTCAGACTGTTTACCACTGAGGCAGGGCCACCTGCTGTGCTGCTTCTCCACTCTACTAGTTTCCTTTGATGTGACACTGTGAGGCTGAACCGGTTCTCCAAGATTTTCTGGACTTAACTGCAAACTGTGAAATTGGTGAGTTTCTGCTAAAAGGCTGTTTTGACAACTTCACATCTCTACATCAAGAAACTTGGCATGACTGGGGATGGGTTTCTCTTTTTATAAGCGCAGACTTTTTTATTAAACATTCGAACCTTGAGCAGACTAGCATGTCTTGGTTCCATTATTTCTCAACCCGCCTAGGTTCCCTCTTCTCTTTCAGCTCCAGGTTGCCTCCCAGGCTCTAACCTGGACATGAGAGCCACAGGCCAGCCCCAACATGCATGAGAACAATGCATTTTTGGATGGAGACAAAAGACAGAATTTTTCAAATAGTTACCTGATTAGTATTATTTAAAAATTCACATGTATTGTTATATTAATTATAATGTTTTTTCAAACTATAAAACATTCTGACCTATTATCATCACACAGGATCATACCTAGGGTATTTTTTTTCAGAAGTTAAGGTATAACATTAATAAATCAGAATATGAGAACAAATTAATGAATGCTGTATCTATATCAGACAGTTCATATATTTCAGGTTCAATATTAATACAGAGTGTTTTGTTGGTTAATAAATATTTATATAATGATAAATATAAAGACAGCTAAAACTTTAAAAAAATTGCTAAAATATTGTTTAAGATTCAATCAAAACTCCAGTGGTCCGTATGGGACGAATATCTAAAAAGCTCCCAGTGGATGTATAATCTCCAATGGCAAAGAATCTGACTAGCACAGTGATTAAATAGCAGAGTTAAAAACCATGGGTGGATGTGAATTCTATCAGCTTTGAATCTGCCACCAAAGAAATATAACCATGTTTGCAACTGACCAGTCCATCCTCTGAGAAAGTATTACATAAGAATCCAGGCAACAATAAGATGAATTAAAAAAAAAAAATCAGGATACGCCACACTTACATGGTCAGCAATTTAACAACACAGTTATGAAATGCACACTAGGATTTGAGGATCAATGCTCTTATGAGCAGCAGAGTAAGGGATTTCAATCATTCTCCAGTTTCTGTCTGTCCACTAGCCTAGCAGCTTCTGTGACCTTGGAGTGTCCAAGTCTTCTGGTTTGCAGTTCCTGCCACTGCTCTGGTGACTGAAAATTTTCCCAAGGCGTAACTTGGGGACAACTGCAGAGGAAGGGAATTTTCACATGGCTGTGTAGACCCCAGGAAGTATTCTCTAGTCCTAGTTCCACACCATGCAGCTCCAAACTCCTACTGACAGGGATGGGCTGATGATCCCACTCTCTTCCTTCAGGCCCTCAGTCCCTCTTCTCAGTTCTCCTGTAACAAAATCAATTTCAACCCAGGAATAACTCTACCTGCTCCATTTGTTTCCCATCCCGAGGCTGTCCCATCAGTTGTCCTGAAGCTGAAGAGAAGTTTCCTTTCCCTGCAAGGTACTGACATAGACCTAGTGGGTTCCTTAAAATCTAGACGCTGGAAGTTCTAGAAATGCCCATCAGGCTCCTATAGTGTGGCTCTTATTATTTACCTTACAATGCTCTTCCACAAATAGTTAATGTTCCAAATCCAGTGAGCTTCTGTCTCCATGTTCTTCAAACATGGTATGGTTAATTATACCAAGCCAAGGACTTGCATCTTTATCAATATACACATGCTATCTTCCACACAACTCAAACAGAGTCTACCTGGACCTATTTTGTCAACCATCACCATATGCTTGCAGTACCATAGATAAGAAGTGTGTGTATAAATGGTTATAGAATGAATATTGTGTGAGGGGTACAAGGTAAGATGTGTCTTCATTGTGTACTTCTAGAAATTTTTCCATGAACCTGGAAGTCACTTCAGATCTGGGTAATGATCTCTCAGTCATTAAGCAGTGAGGCCTAAATCCACTGAACATGTGCAATGCGAATCAAGAGACTGTCCAACTGGTTGCAATTTCCAGACTAGTAAGAGCTACTCAAGCCACCTAATTTTAATTTGCCTGGTATGTGTTTCAACATCCCTGAAGAAGCAATTGGCAGAAAATACTAATTATCATCTGAAATCAAGGGCCAGTATCCTTGAAATCTATGAAGCCATGCTTTCATGTATTTTTCTATATTTTTCTCTCATACTTCCTTAAATTCAAGAGTTATTTCTGAGGCTCTGAAGGCATCTACATATTTCCTTTTCTGAGCCTTTTTATCTTAACCTAGTAATACTTGCCTGGAACATTGAACTGAATTTTACCTATTTCAGTTAACACAAATCACCATATGTAAAACAGTGTTTCTAACTCTTTTAATGCTAAACACGGACATTGAATCCAAATTATTTTTAGGTGGGCAGACTACCCTGCAGTTCAATGAATGATTTCTCAGTTTTAAGACAATTGGAAAAATGTGTTTTCCTATGCTTTTAAGCAACCACTATGACAGGGTCATTACATCCCAAAGAGATTGTTATCCACCAGTTAAAAATCATTACTATTAACTTTTTGATATAGGTTTGCAAAAATATTCATGACTTCTGCGTATGTTTTATGTGAGGCATTTCCTGGGAAGATGCTACATATATTCATCTGAGTATCCCAAGTGCAAGTTAAAAACAACCAAAGCAAACTTGTCGATTCTTTCAGCTTTATTGGAGTTAGTTACAGGACAATAGGAAAGGAGTTGGTGACCAGATCACAAGAAACTCAGAGTCACTTGTTATCCTAACAAGCATTTGAGAAGAATTATGATTACTGGATATTCGAAGCACACTTCACATCTATAAGCATATTTATAGGATAAAGAATATGCAGTCTGAGTGGCTCAGTTTGCCAGATACTCTTTTAAGTATAACTTTTCTTAATTGGATCATTTAAATTAAATATACAGAATGTTATCAGTTTTACTAGATATTTTGAGGATTGCATTAAAGACCTTACATAGTTTCCTTTTTGAAATGGATTATTTCTGTCTCAATGAAAGTGTTACACAATACTATCTTCTGACTTCCAACTTGTCTTCATCTTGTAATATTTGAGGGTGAACAAGTAAAAAAAAAACTTGTGTCATGAAAAGCTTTCTACATTTTCACATGTTCAGAGTTTCTCCCTGCATAAATAGTTGACATTATCTAAGATTTGAACATTGCATGAAAATTTTCATAAGATTTTCATAATCATACTAATTCTCTAGTGTGGAGCCTCAAGTGTTGTCAAGAATACACCGTGAATAAAACATATGCCACATTTTCCCCAACAGAAATACTTTCCCCTAAAAAGTTCTTAGATATTCTCTCTATCCTGAAGTGAAGTCAAAGATATTTCTTCATACAATGCATGCGTTAAGTTTCTAGCCTGTAAGTATTCACTGTTACAGTCTAGGAACTAGGCCAAAAGGAAAGGATTCATACCTACAATATATTTGAAAAGTTTGTCTTCTTTAAGTATTCTCTAATGAATTTTAAGATGATGTATCTTGGTAAAGGATTGTCTCGTTCACTTCATTTATAAATATTCTCTACTGTATGAAAAAATTCATGATTTCTCAGACTGACATTGTGAGTATTGTATTTGTCACATACAAACTATTTGTAAGGTTTCTCTCCTGTATGAATTTTCTGATGATATTTAAGATGGGATTTTTTGGTAAAGCATTTGTCACATTCACTGCATTTGTAAGGTTTCTCTCCTGTATGAATTCTCTGATGAGTTCTCAGACTGCCTTTTACAGTAAAGCATTTGTCACATTCACTGCATTTATAAGGTTTCTCTCCTGTATGAATTCTCTGATGAATCCTCAGACTGCCTTTCAAAGTAAAGGATTTGTCACATTCACTGCATTTATAAGGTTTCTCTCCTGTATGAATTCTCTGATGAGATCTCAAAATAAATTTCTGGGTAAAGCATTTGTCACATTCACTGCATTGGTAAGGTTTCTCTCCTGTATGAATTCTCTGATGAATTCTCAGATGGCCTTTTTCAGTGAAGCATTTGTCACATTCACTGCATTTGTAAGGTTTCTCTCCTGTATGAATTTTCTGATGAATTCTCAGACTGCCTTTTCTAGTAAAGCATTTGTCACATTCACTGCATTTGTAAGGTTTCTCTCCTGTATGAATTCTCTGATGAGTTCTCAGACTGCCTTTTACAGTAAAGCATTTGTCACATTCACTGCATTTATAAGGTTTCTCTCCTGTATGAATTCTCTGATGAATCCTCAGACTGCCTTTCAAAGTAAAGGATTTGTCACATTCACTGCATTTATAAGGTTTCTCTCCTGTATGAATTCTCTGATGAGATCTCAAAATAAATTTCTGGGTAAAGCATTTGTCACATCCACTGCATTGGTAAGGTTTCTCTCCTGTATGAATTCTCTGATGAATTCTCAGATGGCCTTTTTCAGTGAAGCATTTGTCACATTCACTGCATTTGTAAGGTTTCTCTCCTGTATGAATTTTCTGATGAATTCTCAGACTGCCCTTTCTAGTAAAGCATTTGTCACATTCACGGCATTTGTAAGGTTTCTCTCCTGTATGATTTCTCTGATGAAATCTCAGATGGCCTTTTTCAGTAAAGCATTTGTCACATTCACTGCATTTGTAAGGTTTCTCTCCTTTATGAATTCTCTGATGAATATTAAGATGGTATTTTTGGGTAAAGCATTTGACACATTCACTACATTTGTAAGGTTTCTCTCCTTTATGAATTCTCTGATGAATATTAAGATGGTATTTTTGGGTAAAGCATTTGTCACACTCACTGCATTTGTAAGGTTTCTCTCCTGTATGAATTCTCTGATGAATTCTCTGATGGCCTTTTATAGTAAAGCATTTGTCACATTCACTGCATTTGTAAGGCTTCTCTCCTGTATGAATTCTCTGATGCCTTCTCAGACTGTATTTGTCAATAAAGCATTTGTCACATTCACTACATTTGTAAGGTTTCTCTCCTGTATGACTTCTCTGATGAGTTCTCAGACTGCCTTTTTCAGTAAAGCATTTGTCACATTCATCGCATTGGTAAGGTTTCTCTTCTGTATGAATTCTCTGATGAGATCTCAAAATACATTTTTGGGTAAAGCATTTGTCACATTCACTGCATTCGTAAGGTTTCTCTCCTGTATGAATTCTCTGATGAATTCTCAGACTGCCTTTTTCGGTAAAGCATTTGTCACATTCACTGCATTTGTAAGGTTTCTCTCCTGTATGAATTCTCCGATGCCTTCTCAGTTTGCCTTTTTCAGTAAAGCATTTGTCACATTCACTGCATTTATAAGGTTTCTCTCCTGTATGAATTCTCTGATGAATATTAAGATGGGATATTTGAGTAAAGCATTTGTCACATTCACTACATTTGTAAGGTTTCTCTCCTGTATGAATTCTCTGATGAATTCTCAGACTGCCTTTTTCGGTAAAGCATTTGTCACATTCACTGCATTTGTAAGGTTTCTCTCCTGCATGAATTTTCTGATGAATATTAAGATGGGATTTTTGGGAAAAGCATTTGTCCCATTCAGTACATTTGTGAGGTGTATAATAGGATGATTCTAGAATCACACTGCTAAGCTTGTTCCATTTAGAAGACTTCTCTTGAATATTCATGTGTTCAAGAACAATGTACTGGCTGTCTTGATCCATGACCTTCTCATACTTTCCATGTATGCAATGATTTTCTGAAAAAAAAAAAAAAAACAACGAATGAAAAATAAGGGCAATTAGAGGTGATATGAATTACTTATATGAGGAGTAAGGGACTCAATAATCAGTGATCTCATGGATTCCTACTCTCAAGAGAGGTTTTCCTCTCTCTCTCTCTCTCTCTCTCTCTCTCTCTCTCATCATTACATGTATCCTAAGAAGAACCCCAAATATGATTTATATCAAATGTATGTAAATGATAATAGCCTGCTAAACGTTATTTTCAAATTGGACAGCATACCCACCTCAAATATAATGACCCAGAATTGCTCTTGTCTTAAGGAAAAAGAGGGACAAAGAATGGAAAAGAGACTGAAGGGAAGGCCATCTGGATATCTCAGAGCATTTACATAAACACATACTAGGAAAACTCAAAGAAAGAAACGGGAATTCTACAAGAAGTTCATTCTTACCCACAAACAACAGATTGTTGCAATTCTCCAACATCACATCCATGTACAATGACCTCTGAGCAAAACTGAGACATTCCCATTCCTCCAGTGAGAAGTCCAAGGCCACGTCCTTGAAGGTTAACAGAGCCTGGAATAGAAAACTACCTATCTGATACTGGACAAAAATACTTTTTTACTTTACAAAAAAACTAATTAAGATACCCTTTTGGGGGGCTGGTGAGATGGCTCAGCGGTTAAGAGCACTGACTGCTTTTCCAAAGGTCATGAGTTCAAATCCCAGTAACCACATGGTGGCTCACTACCATCTGTAACTAGATCTAACACCCTCTTCTGGAGTGTCTGAAGACAGCTACAGTGTACTTACATATAATAAATAAATAAATCTAAGGAAAGGAAAAGAAAAGAAAAGAAAAGAAAAGAAAAGAAAAGAAAAGAAAAGAAAAGAAAAGAAAAGAAAAGAAAAGATATCCTTTTTGGGGCTGGAGAGATGGCTCAGTGGTTAAGAGTCCCGCCTGCTCTTACAAAGGTCCTGAGTTCAAATCTCAGCAAACACATGGTGGCTCACAGCCATCCATAATGAGATCCTATGCCCTCTTCTGGTGCATCTGAATAAAGCTACAGTGTATTTAGATATAATAATAAATAAATTTTTAAAAAGATATCCTTTTTGATGCAGATTAGGAAGGAAAATATGAAGAACAAATGTTTTCTAAAAGTGCTATGGAAATGTGTCTATAGATACGAATTGCTGCTCTTCCACAGACAATCTATAGAATGACTTACTAAAATGCTCACATTTAGAAAGGCTCTCTAATTAAGAAAAGAAAAAAAAAGAAAAAGAAAAAAAGAAAAAAGAAAGGCTCTTGTCTTCATGAATTTTCTGTGATTTACTGAGACCTTCACAGCACATGAAAGATTTGCCACCATCATTCTTTTCAAAACTTTTGGTGTGCAGTTTGGATGGTATACTGTCTTTTAATGTCATCTATTATGAAATTTGACTCCCAGCACCACGTGGCACTAAAACAGTAGATTGTTAAACCCAGTTTGTTAAAAATCCAATGATCTCTTCTGAACACTACTGACAGGAGAAATACATAGCACATATGCATACATTCAGGCAAATGTAAGCAACGTATATTGAAGAGAAATTAACTTTATTCAAAGAAACTTTCTAGACTACTAATATTTCCTTATATTTCTTTTTCTCTGAGAATGCATGATGTAATTTCAAAAGCAGTAAACATTTATAGAATATAACATGTACTTTTGATGTCTAGATGCAGTAATGTAGCTTTTATGATATATGGGTTGATATTAAACAGAATCTCAGTGTCCCATTAGAGATAGTCAAGTTATGATAAAAAATATGCTTTCAAATTTTACAGTGTCCACTTTGTTCAAATATGGACACCAGCTTAGTCTTATGTGCAGCTGTATCTCACGTCTGTATTACAATATGTCCATTTGACAATCTGAGGCCTAAGTTCAATGCTACACACGTTCTAGAAGAAACAGGTAGAATACAAAATGCAGAAATAATGGATGGACTAAATGACTAAGCTTTTTCATTAAGCACAATAGAACTGCATCATACACTGAACGTTCCATGACACAGAAAATCAAATGGTTTTGGAAATTATTTTATGAAAATATATTGAAAATCATAAAATAGAAAAAAAAACAGTATTAGGGAGCTTTAAAATTATTTAACATTTTACATATGTTGGCATAATCAATATGCATAATAACAATTTCAATAATACCATATGGTCTTTCACTATAAAATGATTAGATATGTATGTATAAGCACATAACATATGTGACAATGCATTCCAATGAAGTATAATCATTTCTTGATCAAATTGTGTTTTTAAATTCAGGGAGAATTATACTAAATATTCATTAAAATTTAATGACTTATTCATCACTGTATTAACTTAACTGAAAATTTCAATCTTCTAATTATATTTTTTTCTTCAGAATTTGACCATATGTATATAAGAATTGCATCTTTCATAGAGAAGTATGATTTGTAATTCTACCTTTGTTTATCAAAAATTATAATATACAGACTATATATTGTCTTTATTGCAAATATGCCTTTTTTTTTTAGAAAAATGTAAGCCTGCAACATGAACAAATAATTAAAGGGTAAAGGGTACTTGCTGTTTCTACTTTAAAAACTAATCTAATTCTCTCTAAATATATTGCAGCTCACTATTATGCCTTAATTCAGTCCCAAAGCGTTTGGGGCTGTACTCATGGTTTTAGGGGCATAATGTATCATTCAGTGTAAATAAAAAACATTCAGATATACACTTATGTACTTAAAGAAGATAGTATTGTAATGAAAAATCGAAACATTGCCACAACCCTTCAGTTTTCCCTATGTAATGCACAGCTTGGCTGAAGCAGATTAGCATAGATTATATCAAGCCTTTCACTTCTAAAGAAAAATAGACAAAAAATAAGAAAGGACATTCCTACCCGGCATGGTGGCACGCGCCTTTAATCTCAGCACTCGGGAGGTACCCAGGCAGGTGGATTTCTGAGTTCGAGGCCAGCTTGGTCTACAGAGTGAGTTCCAAGACAGCCAAGGCTACACAGAGAAACCCTGTCTCGAAAAAAAAAAAAAAAAAAAAAAGAAAAAAAAAAGAAAGGACATTCATTTATGTTTGTAAATTGATGGTTTATGTACAGCACCATAGCTATCCTCTCTAGAAAATTTTACTAATATAGTTCATGTGATGAAATACAAAGGTGAAGAAAATGGGACTTAAAGTTATTTCTGAAACCAAAAAGAGAGGAAAATAACAATTTCTATATTGAGAATTTTCCACAGGGACAGTGTCTCTCTTGAGATAAATAGATTTCAGGTGTCAACTGTGATTACTGTGTGACATGAGGTGTGAAAAAAGAGTTGTGAGAATACTGAAGTCTGTATCAGCTCACAATCACAGTAATGGTAAAAGAAAGACATTTTCCTTCCATCATCTGTGACCCTAGGGAGCTAATAATATATTTACTATTAGGATTCAAAACAGTGGATCTCTTATAATTTTACCTTCTACAAATTCTACTCTTTCATATCTTCTTTAGTGATGTGAATTTCTATATCCTCATTCACAAGCTAGAAACCTGACCTTCCCTGAAATGCCATTTATGTAGCACAAGAGACCTTACTTCACACTAATACAAAAGGACAGAACTTATTCAACATAGAAAATATCCATCAATATGTTCTTTGAGCATCATTCCAATAGATCCTTTTTGAAACATGCAGGTATCTAGTCCAAGGGAATTATATGTCCTCACAATATAAAATCAAGTTAAAATATAAAGATGATGTATACATGAAAGACCAGAACATTAAACTTTCACGATTACAGAAGAAAATAAAGATCATAAAAAATAAGCCCTTTAGATAATATTCCATATGTGGAGAATAAAACATTTGGATGATTTGAATAAAAAGTTGTTTTTTTTTGTTTGTTTTTTTTTTTTTTTTTAAGAAATGTGGAAAGGACACTGACCTGTGGCATGTTTAGCAGAGACACACTCATTCTTTTTGTTGAACTTCTCCCAGGTTCTGTCTGAAGAACAAAGATTGAATTCTTCTTGAAATTTCATATCAAGAATTGAACGGGGGGCTGGTGAGATGGCTCAGTGGGTAAGAGCACCTGACTGCTCTTCCTAAGGTCTGAAGTTCAAATCCCAGCAACCACATGGTGGCTCACAACCATCTGTAATGAGATCTGACACCCTCTTCTGGTGTGTCTGAAGACAGCTACAGTGTACTTAGATATAATAAAAATACATAAATCTTAAAAAAAAAAAAAAAAGAATTGAACGATTCAAAGATGAAATAAATACAACTCCATTACAGAAAATGCTAAACCATATTTTTAAAAAATTAAATGCAAAATGATACCAGGAATCTTGACAACGTTTGTACAGCCATGAAAGCAAGTAATAATATATTTAGAGTGTACCTGTAACCTAGTTCCTGCCCACCAACCTAGATTCTCAAAGCTTATTCATAACACCTAATATGGAAATCCCTGCCACCTGACCTAAATGACATATAGTAAAAGAAAATTGAGAGGCTGTAGCTAAAGCAATATGACAATGTTAATAAAATTTCCCTACCCAAATCACTAATACAATAGCAATACTCATGACAAAATGAATTATGAAACAAACTCAAGAGACAGAAGTCAAAATATACTCTGAACACCATTCAGTGTGGTCAAATGACATAAAGAGGGACCAAGCACAGGAACTCAAAAAAGGCAGAAACAAACTTAATGAAAGACCAGAGAACTCCTATGAGTGGCTAAAGGAATAATTATGATAATGCAGGATGTGAACATTGTATCCAGAGGTATAAAAATCTAAGGCATGCTCAATCTGAAATGAAACAGGAAATGAACTCTGTAAGCCTAATGGTAACTCAGTAGAGGGCCAATATATGAAGATACAGCATTCAAACAAACAAACAAAAAATCAGCCTGTTAATGAAACTGAAGGAGCTGGCTCAGTCGAGGAAGTCATACATCACAGAGAGGAACAAAATACTTGTTGCATGTCAGCAGAGATATTGAAAAATAAAAGTTTAATTCAAGCCTGATACAGTGGGGTAGGTCTTTCATCCTAGCTGTCAGGAGGCTCGAGCAATCAGATTTATGTGACCTAAAAGCCATTCTAGTTTCTATATCAGGACACATGAAAGTTAGGACTAGAGTGTGGGACCCTGTTTTACAAACAAACAGGAAACCCAAACAAAAAATGAGAGCTTTGTTTTCTACATTCATATCAAAATCAATTTAACAAGTACAAGGATATTAGAAGACTGATTATATAGGTATGAATGAATAAATCTCCTATTGGATAATATTTTTAAAGTCGAATCCTCAGTTGGTCACAATGTTTAGAGGAATTTAGTTGTTGGAACATTGCTGAAAAAAGTATAACACTGGGGGTTGGCTATGAGAAAAGAGAATAGATCCAAGCCATCTTAATTCTCTCTTCCTCTTTGGTGACTGGGGTTGAGGATGTGATCTTTCACCTTTCTATTTCAACAACATGGAAATGTTCTATCTGTCCTCCCTGCCATGGTTGATGGCTATCCTCTGGAAGCCTTACCCAAAGTAGTCTTTTTCTTCTATTAGTTTCCTTGAACATGGTGCTTAATGAAAGCAGGCGACAAGAACCAATTACAGTAAAAGATATTCTGACTGGATTTAAGGTTGCCTTTCAGAGAGAGAATTCATGTCATATTCTGAAACCTAATCAAGAACAGGATGTATGTTAGGTCATGGGAACTATGAGGCCATTTTAAGAAATGATATCATCTAAAATCATCATAGTCTATATTGTGTTCTCTCCTCTCAGTAAAAGTACATGACATAATGGTCTCACAGCATACATTTAGTTATTGTAATGTATACATTTGAGGTCTAGATGCAGGAATATTTTTTTTTCCTTTGGTTTTTCGAGACAGGGATTCTCTGTGTAGCCTTGGCTGTCCTGGAACTCACTCTATAGAACAGGCTGGCCTCGAACTCAGAAATCTACCTGCCTCTGCTTCCCAAGTGCTGGGATTAAAGGTGTGTGCCACCATGCCCAGCAGGAATATATTTTTAAGAACAGTTTTTTGATAACAAGAATGATCCAAGTGACACATCTCAGATAGTAAAGTCATGTTTAGTAAAACTATGCTTCCAAATTCTACAGGGGTCAGTTTTGCTCAAATATGAACCCTGTAACTATATTGTCTGCAGCTGGGTGTCAACAGCCTGACTCTAGTCTAAAATACTCAGTTGGGATTGTAATGTTTCTACCATTCTAGAACAAAGAAATAGAGTATGGAAGACCAAATACAAGAATGACTTAAAGGCCAAAAGTAGTGGCACAGCCCTTTAATCCTCTAGCACTTGGAGGCAGTGCTTTCTGATTTCGAGGCCAGACTGTTCTACAGAGTGAGTTACAGGACAGCCATGGCTACACAGAGAAACCTTGTCTTGAAAAAACAAAAAACAAAAAATTAAAAAAAAAAAAAAGAATGACTCAAAAGAAATAGTTTTCTTTCTATTGTACCAGTAAAGAAGTGTAAAATCAGTGTCTACACCCAAATTTAAAAACAAGACATAGAATCAAATACATTGTGATGTGATTTCATAAGATATTTTCATAAAGAAGAATTAATAATAATGAAGAATTAATTTGAGAATATTTAATGAAATAATAAGGAAGTTAGCTTTAGATAGCATTAATATGATGGGTCAGATTGAAGCAGAAAGAGTTTCCTCTGACAGTATCTGAGGACTGCACAGATTAGCATGGAATTCTTCTTTATTTAGGCAAACCTTATACTAATGCCAAAAGGATAATATTGTGTAAAAGGCAAAGAAGAGAAACACTAGAAAGACATCATACAAAGTTGGTGTACATCTACACTCCAAACAGGTAAACAGAAGAAAATATATGGCCAAAGACTTCCAGTGAAAAACAGACAGCATATTCAACAAATGGTGCTGGTTCAAGTGTCAGTACACATTTAGAAGAATGCCAATTGATTCACTCTTACCGCCTTGTACAATGATCAAGTCAACGTGGATCAAGAACCTCCACATAAAACCATATATATTGAATCTAATAGTAGAGAAAGGGGGAAAAAAAGCCTTCAACACATCTGCAAAGGGTAAATTTTCCTGAATAGAACAGAAATGGCTCAAGTTCAAAGGTCAACTATGGACAAATGGGATCTCATAAAATTGAAAAACTTCTGTAAGGCACAAAAAAAAAAAAAAAAAAAAAAAACAAAAAACAAAAAACAAAAAACACTGTCAATAGGACAAAATAGCAACCTACGGAATGGTAAAAGATCTTAACCATTCCTCTGTCTGACAGAGGGCTAATGTCCACTCTATACAAAGAACTCAAGAAGTTAGACTCTAGAGAACCAAATAACCCTATTAAAAATAGGGTATGCAGCCATGGAAGGAGTTACAGAGACAAAGTTTGGAGCTGAGACTGAAGGAAGGGCCATCCACAGACTACCCTACCCAGGGATCCATCCCATAAACAACCCCCAAACCCAGAGACTATTTCAACTATCAACAAGATTTTGCTGACAGGATCCTGATATGCCTGGCTCCTCTGAAGCTACGTCAGTTCCTGGCAAATAAACTGGATGTTCAACCAGGAGGTGATGGAGCATGCCTTTAACCCCAGCACTTGGGAGGTAGACGCATTGGGATTTCTGAGTTCGAGGCCAGCCTGGTCTACAAAGTGAGTTCCAGGACAGCCAGGGCTATACCGAGAAACCCTGTCTAGAAGAGAAGAGAAGAGAAGAGAAGAGAAGAGAAGAGAAGAGAAGAGAAGAGAAGAGAAGAGAAGAGAAGAGAAGAAAAAGAAAGAGAGAAAGAAAGAAAGTGGATGTTCACAGTCATCTATTGGATGGAGCACAGAGTCCCAAATGAAGGAACTACAGAAAGTACCCAAGGAGATGAAGAGGTCTGCAGCCTCATAGGAGGTACACTAATATGAAGTAACCAGTACAAACAGTGCTCCCTTGGACTAAACCACCAGTCAAAGAAAACACGTGGTTGGACCATGTCTCTAGCTGAATATGTAACAGAGGATGGCTTAGTGTGAGGAGAGGCCCTTGGTCTTGCAAAGATTCTATGCCCCAGTATAGAGGAATGCCAGGGCCAGGAAGAGGGAGTGGGTGGTTTGGGGAACAGAGGGAGGTCTGAGAGGATAGAGGATTATCAGAGAGGAAACTAGGAAAGGGGAGAGCATTTGAAATGTAAATGAGCTGGGTTAGGTGGCCCACCCCTTTAATCCCAGCACTCTGGAGGCAGAGGCAGGCAGATTTCTAAGTTCAAGGCCAGCCTGGTCTACAGAGTGAGTTCCAGGACAGCCAGGCCTATACAGAGAAACACTGTCTTTAAAAGAAAAAACAAAACAAAACAAAACAAAAACCAACAACAAAAAAAGAATAGGATACAGAGACAAAGTATTCTCAACTGAGGAATCTTGAATGGCTGAGAAGCACCTAAAGAAATGACATTCTTAGTCATCAGGGAAATGCAAATAGATCAAAACTCAGGTAACAGCAGATGCTGGTTAGGACATGGAGAAAGGGGAAGATAATGCTGCTCCATTGCTGGTGGGATTTGTTGCAAGCTGGTATGACCACTCTGGAAAACAGTCTGGTGGTTCCTCAGAAAATTGGAAATAGTCTACTTTAGGATCCAGCTATACCAATCATAAGCATATATCCAAAAGATGATCCAACATATGACAAGTATGCATGCTCCAATATGTTCAAAGGAGATTTCTTTATAATAGCCAGGAGCTGGAAACAACCCAGATGTCCTTTAACACGGGAATTGATACAGATAATGTGGTACATTTACAGAAAGGGGTACCACTCAGCTATTTAAAAAAATGACTTCATTAAATTTGTAGGCAGGTGGACGTAACTAGAAAATATCATCCTAAGAAGGATACTCATTGTATGCAGTCACTGATAAGTGGATATTAGCCCCAAAGCTTGGAATACCCAAGATACAACTCACAGACCATATGAAACCATATGAAACTTAACAAGAAAAACTGTGGATGCTTCAGTCTTACTTAGGAGAAAAATTATAAAGGGAAGTAAATGGAGGGAGGGACGGGGACGGGGAGGAGGGGAGAAAAATGGGGTGGAGGGAGTATCAGGAATGGGAGGAGACAGGCGAGAAGTACAGAGAGTCAGAAAATTGAATGGAGTTGTGTAGCACTGCGGGGTGTGGAAGTGGGTGTAGCCAATAGAAAGTCCCAGATGCCAGGAAAGCAAGAGTTCCCCAGGACCCAAGTGTGCTGACATTAGCTGAAATACCCAACAAAGGGGGTTCTGAACCTGTAGAGACCATATCCAGTGCATAGGCAAGGACCACAGTTGAAGAAAGGGGCCATCCACCCATCTCAAGATTTTTAACCCAGAATGGTTCCTTTCTAAAGGAAATGCAGGGACAAAGAATGGATCAGAAACTGAAGAAATGGCCATCAAGAGACTGCCCCACCTATGGATCCATCCAATCTTCAGACACCAACCCCAGACACTATTACAGATGCCAAGATGCACTTGCTGATAGGAGCCTGGTAGAGCTATCCCCTGAGGCTATGCCACAGTCTGACCAATACAAATGCATTTGTGGTGCTTGCAAATAACCATCAGACTGAGCACAGGAACCCCAAAGCAAATTAAGTGACACATGAGACCTTCCTTCCACACTAATATAAAAGGACAAAACTCAATCCAAAGTGGAAATTCGTAATCGATATATTTTTTGAGCATCATTTACAATAGATTACCTTTGAGATTTGCAGGTCTTCAGTCCATGGAAATTGCACAGAAAATATAATGGTATTATATATGTGAAAAGACCTAACCGTTAAATACTCCTCATCCCAGAAGAAAATGAAGAGCATAGAAAAAATCCTTATAGATAACATGACCACATGTAGATTACAGAACTATGGAATGGTTTGAATGAAAACGGAGTTTTCAAAGAAATGTGGACAGCACACTGACCTGTGGAGTGTTTACGAGAGAGCTCATTCTTTTTCTTTTTCCTCTCCCAGTTTCAAATATTGGAACTCTTCTTGAAGTTTCACAACAGGGTTTGAAAAATACAAAAATGAAATTACTACAACTACGTAATAGACAATAATAAAACACATAAAAGGACATTAAAAGCAAGATGATACAAAAAATCTTGTCGACACTTCTACAGACATGAGAGCATGGAGTGACATATTTAGTGTAGTAAGGAATATAAGTATAATCTGAGGACTCTTTCTGGCTTCAGTGGGCACCTGACATAAACACAGAGCATATGCATCCAGGCTGTAAAACACTATTATCAGGGTTGTTATTGAGAACTTATCTTCCTGGGACTAGAGTCGAGGACAAATGGCTAGTGCCTACCATGAATGATGCCTAGAGTTGAATGGTGTTTCATTAGACATCATACTAGAATACAATACCTAATCCTTTGAGGAGATTACATTTCATTCTCCCAGGCAGATACAGTATATCTATGTTCTATGTGTGTCTTGTTGTCTTGGTGCCTCATTAGTTTTCATTGAAACTGGGGCATAGCAGATGATGGAATGCTGTAGAAAGTCATAGACAATTAATGGGAACTAACAGGGAAAACAATGATATCCTAGGAAGAAGTGAACAAGAAAACTGTCTATGTCCTAACACTAGGCAGGCATTAAGCAAGTGTGGAAACCCAGACCTGAAGAGTGTCTTCTAACACTGTCTGAGAACTAAATAGGTGCAGCACTGAATTCACAAATTTTGTTAGAAAATCCCACAATCATCTTACACAGAGAATATTGCAGAATACAGAAAGAAAGGGAATGTGGTGCAGTCATCACACAAAGCTGTCTGTACCGGGATGCAAAAGCAAATGACCATAGAAATATGCATGAATAAAATAATAAAATAATTCTCTCTAATGGATATAGAAAATGAACTCCACTTGATTTCATGCCATAGATGCAATACTGTTTCAAGAAGCACAAACCAAATAACTCAAGGCACAAAGTACATACAATCAGTGAGAGAAGGCTCTCAATCATGTCATTATATCTACAAAAGGCCTACAAAATATCATAGTGGATCACTATGAAAGCTCTGAAGAATGTGGAAGAGAAAGAACATCACTCAGAGGTCCTGAGTTCAATTCCCAGCAACCACATGGTGGTTCATAACCATCTTTAATGGGATCTGATGTCCTCTTTTGGTGTGTCTGAAGACAGTGACAGTGCACACACATACATGAAATAAATAAATCTTTTTTTTTAAAAAGAGCAAGAAAATCACTGAGTCTAATGAACATCATAGCCATCATCCTAATTCTATCACTAGAGAAACTGAAGACATCTATCATCATTCTATCCTACTAACTAGAGAGACAAGGATGTGCAAATCCTCCACACTAATTTTGTACAAACACCATTCACCTGAAAATGCTAGCACCAGGAGAATTAGATAGCAGAGATTAAAGAAAACTTTAGGAGCTTTGTAATATCTGCAATAGCAAAGAAAACAGATAATACAAATCCGCTACCAGAATGTTTCCCTGTAAATATTCTAACAGCTGTAATATGCATAAAAAATGAAGATAATCCCTAATTCATGTGATGAAAAATTGAGTGGTAAGAAGAATTTATGTACAACAGAAATGTAGATACGGAGAAAAATATAATGCTGTCCTAAATTCACAATATGTAAATCTCTACAACCCAGGCATTTGAAGACAACGTCAAGTGGGCTAGAAAAAGTAGGCATAGGAATGCATAAATATTCAGGGAATAATCAGGACATTTTTGCAGAGCATGTCACTTTATGAATCCTGCCTGTGACATACAGGCTGAGTATTGTCAACTTTACAGCAACAGATCCTAAATTTCTGCCCCAGTAAGAGATGTTGGGCTTTAGTTTCAACAATAGTAAAAACATGGAATGAATGTATATCATGGAATTATTTAGTCTATGTGTATAACAGGAAAAGTACATCTTCCATCTCATGGAGACTGAACAAGAGCTCATTCTAGGATGGAAAGAATAACCCATGGTTTCACAGCCACCAAGAAGTTGATAGGAACACTAAGGCTTTGACTTTAAAATTTGACACTGGCATTTCCTCAAATTCACATCTGATTCTGAACAGACTTTATTCTGTCCTTATCAGCCTTCCAGTCCATTTTTACTATCACTTCTTTCATCCCAATATTTTTAAAGTGGACAAACTATAATAGTAATGTGTAGTGTGTTCAGACCCTGGGACTCTTGAGTACAAGAACATAGCATTCTAGCTTAGCATTCCCTAGGGAAGGCTATTACAGATTGGCTTTCTCTACTCCCAGATGTTTCTGGCTTTTGTCACATCGAAGTGCTATAACAATGTACATCTCTTTTCCTATCGTCTTGTCCTGTCCCTTACAATCAATGTTGCAATATTACAGTAGCATACAATACTAATAAATATTTACACATAGAATCAAGAGTGAATGGAATAATATTTTTCAAGCCCTGAGAGAAAATAACTGGCAATCCAAAGTAAGTGACTACTAGTATTGACAGTATATAAAGTAAATTTGAATGTAGTAATTCATTAGGACATGTTTTTTAGTCAAAAACCTACTTAGAGCCGGGCAGTGGTGGAGCACGCCTTTAATCCCAGCACTTGGGAGGTAGAGGCAGGTGGATTTCTGAGTTTGAGGCCAGCCTGGTCTATGGAGTGAGTTCCAGGATAGCCAGGACTGCAGAGAAACCCTGTCTCATAAAACCAAACAACAACAGCAAAAAGAAACCAACCAACCAAACAAACAAAAAACCTACTTAGAAAATGAACTGATGAAAATATGCACAAAAGAATAAGGCATCCAGGCGTGGTGGCACTCACTGTTAATCTCAGCCCTTGGGAGGCAGAGGCAGGCGGATTTCTAAGTTCGAGGTCAGCCTGGTCTTCCCAGGACAGCCAGGGCTACGTAGAAAAACACTGTCTCAAAAAAAAAAAAAAAACAAAAACATAACAAAACAATACAAAAAAAAAAGAATAATGCAGACATTTTTCATGAGGTCATAGGAAATAAGAAATTTCTTGGTAAGAATGAATAAATACAAGGGAACTAGTAAGTATTCCTCATATACAACACAGTAAAGCTCTATCCCACACACAGAATTGAGAACAAAGTGAACCATGCTTTACCACCTACACTGCCAGCAAAATCTTCCAGATTAAAAATCCTAAGGAACATAATCTCATAAAGAACAGAATGTCATCAACCGATCTTCAAAGGACATTATAATAAAGTCCCTAGTAGAAGTCAGAAAAAATGAAACAGATATATTCATACTGAAGAGTAGTATATGTGGATCTTGGTTTTCATTTAAGAAAGAAGAAATTGTACAGAACTAAACTGACATCACACTGGGTAGTATTCACTTTAATCCAAAATAACAAAAGTACAGTTTATATATAGAAGAACAAACACACCCATGTTTGAAAGCAATGTCTAATTGAATGACAGAAAATATGGAATATCAGAGAAAGATCTGACAGACTAGGATATGCCCAACTTTGCTGTAATGAGAGTGCAAAGAGAAGTTACTTGAGAAAGAGAAGGACAGTACAGGAAGAAGAGAATAATAAAGGAATACAGTAGAGTGCATGGGCTGCAGTACAGTACAGTTGAGAGAGTAGAGCCACAGAGAGGGAGAAGGACACAGTTTTACTGGGAGAGTTTTACAGAGTCAGATTGAAGATAGAACATGCTAGGCATGGGCAAAGACAGAATGAGTAGGAGAAAGAGAAGGAGCCAAAGGATTACAAAAATTTTCGACAGTTAATTTAAGGCCTAGTGGAACAATTCTGGGTCTGAGAGAAGAACTCAGCTGGGAAAGGAGTGTGAGCTGGAAAAACTGAATTGAATCAGCCAGGTAAGCATTGAGAAGGAATAAGAAAGGGGGAGCTTATTCAGCAGCAAATTTCAGAGGCTGAAAACACACCAGGCCTAGATAATACTGTATGGAGAGTAGAAGCTTACATGACTAGGCCTAGGTTAATAGATGTAGGCAAGAATCCTCCCAAATTACAGTGACAATAGGAGAATGAAACTTACTTATACAGCCCTGTGGAAAAAAGTAGACACTGCTCAGTATAAAACTCTCAAGAATATAAGAGAAGAAGCATACCTCAAAAATAAGGCAAACAGACTCAAAACTAAAGCAAAGAGTACAGAGAAGGTCAACAATAATTATTCCACTCTAATGGGGACTAATGCAACACAGAGCATCAATAAGAACACAGGTCAAGGACAGGAAAACATTTAGAGTGCACAGAATAGGTGATTCAAAAAGCAAGTAGACCATCTGGAGAAAACCACCTCATATCAGACCATTCACTCTCAGCAGACATCTTACATACTGTGGTGGGAACTTTCAAAGTGACAAAAACTGCTAGGCAAATTGGGGCAGGAAGGAGAGTTATCAATGTCTTACTCAGGTTTGCAACCTGCTTGTTAAAATCTGAATCTGTCAGACAAGGCATGGAAATTTTTATGATACTGGCAAGACTATCTGCGGGTAACAGAAGGTTCAAACTCCACAAGAAAATAAAAATACATAGGTTACAGTGGAAATCTGCTTGAAAAATCATAAGGAAGGTCACAGGCCCTAGGAGAGAATCTACTGCTGACATTTGCTTTATGTATAAATTGCCCTTGTCATAACCATAGCCTGATGATGCTTTCAATCTGGGTAAAAGAAACTTGGATTACAATGCGCAACAGCAATTTCCCAGAATCAAAATTAATTTAATATTAACATCAAGTGACGACTGACAGCACTGCCTACCATGGGAAATCCACATCATCACATCTAATATTATTCTTTTCCAGAATCATTAAGGAAATAGAATCTGGCAAAATCAAATTCATGTCCTTTTTCTACTAACAGGTGAGCCCCACTCCACCCCTTGTTCAATACCTCTAACATACCTGGATCCTTTGTGAGAATCTCCTTGACCTTAACCATCTGGTGCTCTTAGTGTTGACTTACAGCTATGCACATTTGGATGAGCATATGAATACCTGAAAATGGGAAAACATTATTCAGAATGAACCTGGAACTTTTCATGGAACACAAAAGAGAGATGTCAATACATGATAAAAGGATAAACATGAGTGAAAGAGAAGAAATTATGAAAATGTCTCTTTTTCTATGAGTATTTCAGTTTACCCTAGAGATGTGCAAGTCAGTCATACAGTTAACACACATACAGAGTCCTTTTCCAAGTAACAAAGAAGAAGAGCAGGGAAGACTGGAAGAAAATTATTCTGATCCACACAATCCAGACAGTTGGACTTCACCAACAAGAGGTCTGTGAAAAAAAGCCCTGAGTGCAGGGTCTAAGCATTCCCACAGCTGCAAGTCCACAGTGCAGAACTCAACAGACCATGAATGCGCATGGGCTTTTGATGAAGCAAGGAGTCATTTTTCTTATGTAAGTGAGCAACCATAATCATTCCAAAGGTGCTGTTTAATTTTGTCTTAATCCATAGTAAGTTTTCCACTTATTAAAATATCTTTGCCTGAAATCATTCTCTCACAGCATGCTGGGCAGAACCTTGGAAGGATTCAAAGAAATTCAGGAGGAATGGCTAACTGGGGTGTCTGTTAACATATCAATAAAGTCATAGTTGGGTAGGTGTTTTCTTGGCTCCTGTTTATTTCTTGGAGTGCCCCTCTGTCCTCCATCTCATCCTCAATTCCCCTCCCCCCCACCCGACGGCCTGGTGCAGTTTGGAACCAGCCAGATATCTCTGAATGCTTTCTCCCTCAGACTGAAATGCCAAAAATTAACTACACCACCAGCACAAGAAACAGGTATCTTTGTGCATTGCTGCAAGTTGCATGTCTTAGGAAAATAATAAAGCCTCATGGGAAACTACAGTGGTCTATTAAACTGCCTGTAGCATGTGACCAAATCCATCTCTTGGTCAGGATGTATTATTTTATAAAACTTGCCCACATGGTACAATTAGTTTTTCTCTGGCGACACTCAGGGTTGACAGAACCTACTATGTATCTTCTCCTCAGCTGTACCTTGCTGCAATCCTGTCTTCATGTTTTATTCAAACCTAAGGTGTAACATTAATAACTGAGCCTATGAAGACACATTTCTCAATGCTGTATTTACATCAAAGACTGCATATACCTCAGTGTTAAACTAATGGAGACTATAACTTTGCTAGGTTAATATTAATATTTACAGCCACATGATGGTTAAAAAGTGAAACATAAAAACAAAAACTAGGCCTTTAGGGACAGGCTTAATAATAAGATCTTTGTGACTCATTGCCCCCAAGTTATGCTAACCATAAAACAGAAATTGAATTACAGGAGCTTTATAAAGGCTTTTGCAAAGGCAAACCTCCGGGTATACAATCTCCAGATGCAGCCAAGCATCTCCCAGGATATTTTAGAAAAATATTCTGGCAACCATAAAATTGAGTAAAGCATCACCATGAACCCAATTCACAGGATCTCAAACTTCCTGACAATGGTAAGATTTCCACAACAGAATTGTGAGAGTTGCGGCAGAAAATGAACCCTTGCTCCACACACCTGCCCTGCTCCTGCCCATTTCCCAGTCCAACAGCTCCTCTGACCTGGAAGGTGACAGGACCAGCTGCTGAATGTCCTAGGAGGGGCAACTGCAGCTTAAGGAAGTTTTCCGGTCTGCAAATACTGAATTGTGAGAATGGCGGCAGAAAATGCACCCCTGCTCCACACCCCTGCCAAGCTCCTGCACGTTTCCCAGTCCAACAGCTCCTCTGACCTGGAAGATGACAGGACCAGCTCCTGAATGTCCTACGAGGCCAGCAAAACAACTGCTGCTCAAGAAAGTTTTCAGGTTCCGCAAATACTAGGCACTAGTCTCCCGCCAGGACTTCCTGACCACCAGGCAGCCGAGATGCAAGAAGAAAGATGAAACCGCAGAACTTCCCTTCTTTCTGCCTAGCGCCGCCTTCTGGACCCGCCTAAAATTCAACAGCTTCCTGGAATTCTTCTAAGCCCACCTACTTATGGACCTTTTAATTAATTAGCTTCCCACTTCTTCACAGCAATTTTTGTTGTTTTGGATTTTTGCTTGCTTGCTTCTTGCTTGCTTGCTTGTTCCTTTGCTTTTAATTTTTCTTTTTCTTAAACTCATCTAATTGTGCAGGAATCACACACTCCCCATCAGGAACCACTCCTCCAACTTGTTGCAGGCTGCCTTCCACACAACTTCCCAGGACCTACTCTACACAGCTTCTCCACAAAGTTGCTGCCAGACTAGACCAGAGCTGGATGTAGTAGGACACTGCACCTGGGTTCTGAACCCTTCAGATACAATGGATCCTGTCTAACTTCTCATATTGTGAGTGTAGCCCTCTGGGCTATAAATGCACAAAATTAAGCAGTCCCTTTGTATTCTGATGCTCAGAACAGATACCCAAAACAAACAAAAACGTAGATAAAATGTCCTTGGCTCAAACCACAAACCATAGAGGTATCCTATAAGGAGCACATTTTATGTGATATCCAAGACAAAGAATTGAAAAACCACAGTCATGATCAAGGACATTAAAGTTTCTAAACCATGTGAATCCACTCAGACAGGAACAAAATGAATCTTGGGCAAGAAAATAATACCAGATGCCTGAAGGAAATAAGGACAATATAAAATATTAAATATTAAAATTGAGTTCAATAGGTGCTTAGAAATGCCAAAAAAAAAAAAAAATCCTGAAGAGAAAATGCAGTGAGGCAAATAAAAATGATACATAGAGAACCTGTGCGAGACAGATTATCAGACTTAAAGAAAAAGTAGAGGAGGTGGATGCCTCAATCAAAGAAAATGGTGAATTAAAATGATGTTAGGTCAAGGCACAATATTATTTTCTGCTTGAAGGATCAGGCACTAAAGAGAAACTCCTTTGGAAAATTGTCTAGATTTTTGTCAAGAAAAAGAAAAGAAAAGAAAAAAATAAAGGAAAAGAAAGAAAGTATGAAGGAAAGAAGGAAAGAAAACTAGAACAAAATTACAATACATACTACACTTTGTTCATAAATGGTTTCCTTATTGTTCACTGTAACACTCTATGTACACCCATGCATGTCAGCATAAGCTGGCAAAAGAAGACTCGAGATTTACCCAGGTCTCATTAGACTATTGCTAGGAAGTCAGCTCTTTTTATGATTATAATGAGTTCCAGGATTCTCATGTAACCTCCAGGGTTTAAAATCTGTTGTGATGACTGTGAGAGGTTAAAATGGATTCTAGCTAAGCATGGAGGTGAGAGCTCAGAAGCACAAGCCCAGACCTGGGGGTCTGTCTTTAAAGAACAGGGTTCTGTGCCCATTGGACACCTTTCAGATGGCAGAGCTACTAGTTTCTCATTGTGGTGACTTTTAGTTTTTCCCATATTGTACTTATGCAAAAAAAAAAATTTTACAAGTTAATTGATCCTTCATATGTGAATAGATTAAATAAGCATACTGGTGATTTATGATGACTGAGTTGAGTTAAGGAAAGAAATTAAAGCCTTTCCCTCAGAGCATTTAACTAAGTGTGAGTCCAAAGTTGAATTCTCTACTTCATGTTCCCTGTGCCTTCCATCCTTTGTGTGTCTGTTCAGTTAGTTTAAATCTTTAACTTCCTGAAGGCTGCCTCATGCATCTCTCCCTTTCTATCTGCCTTTTGTCTCCATGTGTAAGGTAGAAAATTTAAGTTTGACCCCCTAGACCAAGTTGGAGCCAAGAAAGAAAAATAGGTGGTCCCTGAAGCACTGTGTTCTGAGAATGGCTGACCACAGAACAGGTAATTACACAAGCCGGTTCAGTGATTTTGTTCCAGGACCTGACTGATCACAAAAGTTAGATTAAAATCTTGAGAACCTCAATACCTGTGGAGAATCCATGCAGGCCAGAAGAGGAAATTGTGACCCAAATGTTGGAATGTCACTTTGATGTATACTAGTCTGACTTCAAATGTAGAGGAATACACCTGCCACAGTGTTCTGATTGCTGGGATTATGTCAGCAACACTTGCATGTTTTATGTCTATGAAGTCAAACAATGTAATCACACTCTGTATATCTCAACAACATAATTTATATTCTAGAAAACATCTTTTGATTGTCTTTCCATTTACACTAACACAACATTAACATCCTAAGAACTAGAAACAACCATAAAATATATTTTTTCTGTAGAAGGCAAAAGGAAATTGTGGTCAAAAATAAACTCTAGGGTACCAGGAATGTAAAACCACAGGGTTTTCTCTACAGTGCAAGAAAAAGTACACATTTTTTTTAACCAGAAGTGAAGGGATGGATATAGTAAGCAGGTTGGTGACCTGTGGTAGATGTAGTGCCAGACCACACCTGAAAGTCCCAGACTATTAAATTGTCCCAGACAACAATCCTAGGTCATTGTTTCTCCATCAGTACAAACCATCCTTGGGGGACATAGGACATGTACCTTACAGCTTGGTGTCCTCTACACTGTATGCTTGATCCTCCTCTAGGCCCTTACTTTTAGAATCCAACTTTAAGAAAGAAACACCTGTACTTTGCAAAAGACTTTTGAGGTAGCCACACCTTCATCTTCACTGTGCACAGATGATTGAGACAATTATTACCAAGAAATTTCATTTCGAAATTATACTGTGCTTACTTGTTCCTAAAATAAACCATCCTGGGATCAGAATCTTGAAGCTTCAGTCAGCATTGGCCACTGAGTCTACAGGGAAATTTTATACTTTACTTCCCAGTTTTAATAATTCAGAAACTCCTTAGTTTACTCAAACTCAGAACATAAAACCCCAGCAATATCCAACCAGTGATATTTCCAATCCTGAAAATCCTTTACTCCCCATCCCCCCCTCAAATAAAACCCTTTGAAAAGCCTGCCTCCCACTCATTTCTCTTCTGCTTCTCACCTGAGCAGAGGCAGTCTCCCTCCAGTGTTATCCCATTAAACCTCTGTGTGTGGTAAAATGTTCCATGGGGCATTGTGTTAGGTATATCATGACTTCTGACTGCCAGGAGACCTTTTACTTCAGAGCTATTCACATACTCACTGGGATAGATTTTCCCTGAGTGTAAATGTTGCTATGTTATTAATGTTGCTAGAAAAACACATTTCTTTGAATATTTTGGGTAATTGAATGGGGTATGCCTTTCAGTCAATCACAGTTCTACTGACTCTGGAAGACGAATAGCTCATTGCTGTCAAAGTAGAACACCTGAAGATCTATGGCCTGTTTGAAAAGTTTTGAAAAAACTGTCTGGTCAATATACCAAGCTAGCTCACGAGAAGCTGGGGCAGAAAGTGGATACTTTTGTGCCAGGACATCTGGACATACAGAAGTGTAATCTTGCAATAAACAAAAATTAGTTGTGAAATGGGGTGAGGCAGAGCATGGTTCAGATAGACAGGTTGAAAGCAGGAAGAGGGAGATTACTTGTTGGGTGGTGGACCACAAACTAATTCAGAGCACCCATCGAAAAGAATCCATAAGATCCTGGCAGCCCAGGAAAAATAATCTATGTCAGCTTCCTGTGCAGAACATGAAAGCCAGGATCCTCCAGCACCATCACAAGACACTTGCTAAGAAGGTGTGACTGCTTTAGAAGGCTCAGTTTAATGAAGAATGGATTCCTATTTCCTATCCATATAATTTCAGTGGAGCACAGGCTGTATGCTAGCCAGTCGGGACAGGAAGGATCAATGGGAACAGGTGTTTGAGAACTGGTCTTGATACTGTTGCTAGTATTAGAGGCTGTGATGTACAGCAGCTAACATCAGTAGTGGTAAGGTTGTTGTGACCTTTCTGTGGTTAGGGAGTTTAACAATTTCCTTTCCCCTTCCATAGGTACCATTGCATACCTGGAAGGAGAGAAGAATCTGAGACACAAGGAAAGCTCTGCAGTTGTTGTCCTAGCATTCCCATAGCAACTGAGGCAACTTACTCTGGATGTGGAACTCAGTTTTGACTTCTCTGTTTTTAGAGAGACAGCTGCTAATTTATAGTAGTTGTTCATTATTTTGATGAAAGATAGATAGATAGATAGATAGATAGATAGATAGATAGATAGATATTCATATTAAAATGTTCAGGCAAATAGATGTACCTAGAAAAAAATTATCTACTGAGGTAAACCAGACACAGGTGGAGAAATATGAAATATATTCACTTATGTGTGGATATTAGCCAATGCTAAGACAATGAACTTGATATTCATAGGCCCATTTTATTCAGAGATATTAAGTATAGAAGAGTTGACTTCAGAGCACACAGTGGCACCCAGATTCCCTGGTGGAAGTAAGTAAAATAGATTCCATGGATGGACTGGAGGCAGATGGGGATGTGAAAGGGAAAATGAGGTAGAGAGTGGGAGGGAAGTTAAGGTTGAAGGAGACAATGCTGAGAGACAGTTGGAATTGAGAGGGGCATTTGAGTGATGATATGGAAAACTACAGTGGTACATACTTCTTAAATGCTATAAAGACAATCAAAATTCAGTAACCTACTAATGGGGGTGAAGAAGTCCCAACTGACCTGGTATTTGCTTCAAATGAGCTTTCTAGTACACTACCTGAGTTTTATTTAATTGAGTTTTTGGCTAAGTGGGTCCCTTGGATCCATAAGCAATCTAGACACTTGCTAAGATAACTCTTTGTTCTGTAGAAATTGAGAGCAGTTCTCCATTACCATGCATGCCATCCAGAGAACTCATTGGACGTGGAGAAGTTGAACCTTCCTGACTATATAATATTGTCTTTGTTATGAGAAGTTACTAAACAGGCTAACAAAAGAGAAATGTGAAAATCAACTTAGCTGCCTTCCAAGTGCTGGGATTAAAGGCATGTGTCACCACTGCCTGGCTCAAAAAAGAATTTTTATTGAAGAGAAGTACTACAAATATAAGCAATGTTGTTAGCACCAGGTGCATCTGTGGACAGCTAGAAGTGTCTTTACAGTCAGGTTTTCGACCCAGTGAAGAGGCTCCTCATCTCTAGGCAACAGCACTGCTCCTGCATCTGTTGTCATGACACACACCATGGAGTCACTCCCCTTTTACATGCTTCCCATCCTCATGTACTGAATAAAAGAGTCTTCCCCTGTCCCACAGCCCTTCTTCTTCTTACCTCTCACCCCCTCTCAGAGGCTGCTTCTGGCAATAAAACCTCCCCCGTGAGACCTGAGGCTTAGTGTGATTTGTCCGGGAGTTTGCCGGCCTTCTCTAAAAAATATGAAGAAGTCCTTTCTTTCACACAAATAATATCTCAGAATATATAAAAATTGAATATAGGAGAGAAACCCTATGAATAAGCCATGTGATAAAGCCATCAAATGTTATAAGTCATGAGAACAACAAGACTGCAGAGAAATCCTGTTAAATGTATTCAGTTTGGTGACTTGCCTGCTCCCTTGAGTTCTGGGGGAAAAATGCTTGGCAGTCGAAAATATACATAACAGCCATGGCCAACTGAAAATAATGGGATGGGCTCAGGAAACATGAACCATTCCCAGGTCATGGTGCTCCTTTTGGATGGGTGTTCCTTCCTTGTAGTTAGACCAGTTGCTATAAACCAATCAGCTTAAAGGCCAATATTCCTTTATACTCTTACCCAATCACATAATGTTAAAGCTTGGAAAATCCCCCTTATGTTTTTCTTTTTGTCTTTTTCTTTGTTCTCCTTTATAAATGCCATTACCCAAGGGATCACTCTCCTATCTGGTTGTATCAGGTAGGTTTGTGGCCTAAGCTGGAGCTTCAATAAAAAACTCTCATGCATCAGAGTTGTGATTCCTGGTGGTCTCTTTGGGGAATTTGAGATCTGGGAACAATTGCTCATTCAGCCTCTTACAAAAATGTTTCTGTGACATTCTGTCTTCACACAAGTCACCTTGATGACAGTCTGTTGTTCCCCAAGGTAATGGCTTTGATTTTTTTCCTGATTAAACTTCCCAAATTCTTTAGTTAAAAGGCTATACCACAACATAGTTTTAAAACTGCACATTACAGTTGTGGAATTGTTGCCTGCACCCTACTGAGACCCTTGGGGTGGTGGAAAGAAGGCACAGAATCAAAGAAACAGATTCTGGGAATCAGGCAAGTGGCAAATGCAGACTCCTTTATTGCAAGTACTGCACAAACTATTATACTCCCATCTAAGCCTGATCAAACATCTGGGGTCTTGAGCCGTGATGGCAGTTAAAAAAATTAGCTAATGAATGTTGTTATCAAAGGCATTTAGAAACTATCTAGGCTATCTATAAACAAGATACAGCAGAGGTTGACAATCTAGCTCTACATCAAGGAGACACTGCTGATAAGACACCAACAGCCTTACCATGGAGGTGGTTGAATGACACACCCATTTGGATTGATTGTATATGACAACTGAAAACCAACAGGCATTAGAACAGCTAGTCCAAGAGCAGCTGGTTGCTCAGCCTATAGAGTAATCCACCAGACCTTGGAATTCTCAGGCAGTTGTCATTTAAAAATATCTGGAAAATGGAGGTTGTTGAGAGGTCTCAGAGCAATTAAAAAGGTTATTCAGCCAATGAGATCCTTGCAGCCTGGAATCCCATTGCATTCTCCTGGAAAGAATGTTTGATGAAATTTAAAAAAAAAAAGAATCTCGCCTTGCTAGGGATTGCAAATCGCCCCTGAAAAAGATACAAAGAGTGGATTCTATTAATTATCTAGGATACAGAATAAGTCTAAAACCAATTGAGGACTCTTAATGATTTTCAAAAGTTATTAGGAGATATTAACTGGCTGTGGCTTGGCCACTCAAGATCCAAGCAATTTGCTTCAAATTTATTACAAGGTGATAGAGATATAAATAGCCTGGAGAAATTAACAGCCAAGGATGAGAAGGACTTAGCTCAGGTAGAAAGGAAATTGCAGGATACACAACTAGTTTGTATTGTTCCAAAATGGCCTGCATCTTAGTTATCTTACCTTCTACTCATTCCCCTACAGGAATTTTCATGCAGAGGGAAGATTATGTATTAGAGTGGACATTCTTAGCACATAAACAGAGTAGGAAATTAAAAACCTACAAGGAGATGGTCTCTGAATTGTCACTAAAAAGTAAAACGAGACTTCAAAAATTAGTTGGGATGAATCCAACTGAAATCGTGGTACCTTTTTTTTAATGCAGAGATGACTCATTTGGATAAAATATGAACGTTGGTAAAAAGTATGCAGTAATTTCTTGGAGAAATTAACAACAGACACCCTAAAAGCAAGTGACTTTTATAAAATGAACTACTTGGATTTTCCCTCATATTGTAAAAGCAATTCCAATATCTGGAGCCGCTACATTTTACACTGAGGCTAATAAATAAGAAAAGGCAGAAGATTTAAGTAAGGTGGCTGATTGTTCCTAGAAATCAGTTCAAAAATCTTAATTATGTGAAATATTCATGGTGTTCTCAGATTTTCAAGAGTCTTAATATAGTAACTGACTCTCAATATACAGAAAGGGTTGTTTTACACAGAGACTGCTGATCTTATTTAGGATGATTCTGAATTGACTTCACTATTTATTCAACTACAATAAATAATCAGAAATAAGAGTAATTGACTATATATAAGACATATAAGATCCCATACACATCTGCCAGGCTCTCTGGCACAGGGTAATAATGAAATTGACCAGTTATTTATAGGAAGTGTACTCAGGGCTTTGGAATTTCATTAAACAACAACAACAACAATACCATTTTAACAGCAAAGGTTTCAAGAAAGTATTCTCTATCACAAGAAAAGGCAGTCTCTTCCAAACGCTGATACCATTGTACACACTAGCAAGATTTTGCTGAAAGGACCCAGATATAGCTGTCTCTTGTGAGACTATGCCGGGGCCTAGCAAACACAGAAGTGGATGCTCACAGTCAGCTATTGGATGGATCACAGGGCCCCCAATGGAGGAGCTAGAGAAAGTACCCAAGGAGCTAAAGGGATCTGCAACCCTATAGGTGGAACAACATTATGAACTAACCAGTACCACTGAGCTCTTGACTCTAGCTGCATATGTATCAAAAGATGGCCTAGTTGGCCATCACTGGAAAGAGAGGCCCATTGGATATGCAAACTTTATATGCCCCAGTACAGGGGAATGCCAGGGCCAAAAAGTGGTAGTGGGTTGGTAGGGGAGTGGGGGGGAGTATATGGGGGACTTTTGGGATAGCATTGGAAATGTAAATGAGGAAAATACCTAATAAAAATATTAAAAAAGTAAAAAAAAAAAAGAAAAAAGAAAAAAAGAAAAGGCAGTCTCTGCTTCTGTGTCTCTTTCATATTGTATTAGAAGTTCTAGTTCAAGAAATAAGGCAACTAAAAGAAATCAAGGGGCTGGTGAGATGGCTCAGTGGGTAAGAGCACCTGACTGCTCTTCTGAAGGTCCGGAGTTCAAATCCCAGCAACCACAGGGTGGCTCACAACCATCTGTAACAAGATCTGACTCCCTCTTCTGGTGTGTCTGAAGACAGCTACAGTGAACTTACATATAATCAATAAATAAATCTTAAAACAAACAAACAAACAAACAAAAAAAAGAAATCAAGGGGATACAATTTGGAAAGAAATAGTGAGTTTTCTATTTTCGGCTAATATGATAGTATATATAAGTGAGCCCAAAAAATCCTTCCAGAAATTACATTGATAAACTTTGTAGAAAAGTGTCTGCATACACAATTAATTGACTTGAAGAAATCATTAGCTCTGCCCTATACAAAGTGATAAACAAGCTGAAAAGAAGTTAGGGAAACAGAACACATTATATTAGCCACAAACAAAATAAAATACATTCATCTACCTCTAACTAAGCAAGTAAAAAAGTGAAAGACAAGAAATTCAAGTATCTTAAGAAAGAAACAGAAAGCTACAAGAAGGTGGAAAAATCACCCTTGCTCATGTATAAATGGAATAGGCACATGAATATGTCCATCTTACCAAAAAGCAATATAGAGATTCAGGGCAATTCCCATCAAAATTCCAGAAAAAAATTCCACAGAACTTTAAAGAAAAAATTCTCAACTTCATATGGAAAAGAAAAACAAAACAAAACAAAACAAAACACAGGATAGATAAAATATTCCTCAACAACAACAACAACAAAACTTCTGGAGGTATCAATATCTGTAACTTTAAGCTGTACAGCAGAAAAATAGTAATAAAAATTTGCACAGTACTGGTATAGAACTAGATAGGTGAACCAATGGAATTCAATAGAACACCCAATAATAAACACAGTCACCTACAGGTACTTAAATTTTGACAAAGAAGCTAAAACCATACAATGAAAGTGGAGAGCATCTTCTATGAATGATTCTGGTCTAACTGGATGTCTTCATGTTGGAAATGCATATAGATCCATACTTATTCCCCTGCATATCACTCAAGTCCAAATGAATCAAAGACCTCACTATAAATATATACACACTTAATCTAATAGAACAAAAAGTGGGGAATAGCCTTGAACTCATTGGAATAGGAAACAACTTCCTAAACAGAACACTCATGGCTCTGAAACTAACGTCAAGAATTTTTAATAAAAGGAACCTCATAAATGTGAAATGATTCTGTAAGTCAAAAGACACCATCTTCGGGATCTCTATAGATTAGGCAAAGATCTTCACTACTTCTACATCGAATAGATAAGGATTCCTGCTACTAAGTAGAATGAGGGGAGACTTGTGTTAGAGGTTACTGAGAGAAGAGGAAGGGCTGATATTGTAATCTAATGTGAATAAATAACTTCAATCTAAAAGATACACATGAAGAATAGGAAGACATTCATTTACATGGAAAACAGAATAGAAACATGACATGTGAATATGCACATACTACTTGCAACATGGAATGAGGAGTGTCTAAAAAAAAAAAAAGAAAGATGAATTGTCCTACTTTTACAATAAATTACAATTATAACAAATAGCGTGTAGTATGTTTATTAACATACATAGAGATATGAATAAAATGGTGATCTCGTCATTCATATGCACAGTTCAGTAAATTATAAACCACCTAATATTTATTCTTATATAGAAAGTCAATTACATGGTCATTAGGAAAATCTTGAAAATAATAAATGTTGAATAGGAAAATAATATTTAAAATAGTTTCATACAGAATTGATTATAGGGACAGAAAAAAAGTGCCATATTTTTTTCCATACATTTTCAACGATTTTTTTTTTTTATTTTAGCTGAGGTTTACCTCTTTACAGAGCATACGTATATACGCTCGGTACTGTTGCTATCTGGACTCAGATAAAGGCATCAGATGTCCCAAACTGCATTTAGGGTGATTGTCAGTTACCATGGGGGTTAGGTATTGAACCAGTTTTCTATTTAAAAGAAAGCAATTCTATTAACTGGTACATCATCACAACAGCCCTCCAAGAGAATATGCCCATGTCAATCCTAGTCTCCTGGAGCCTGATCGTCCCTTTCTCAAAACCTGAAGAATACCTGGAACTTTGTTATAGTCTTTTTTCACTGCACCTGCCAAGGTTCTTATTCAATAAAAAAAATCAAAACCAATCAACAAGCCAAGTGGTGGTGGTGCATGACTTTAATCCCAGCACTTGAGAGGCAGAGGCAGTCAGATTTCTGAGTTCAAGGCCAGCCTGGTCTACAAAGTGATTTCTAGGACAGCTAGGCCTATACAGAGAAACCCTGTCTCGAAGAAAAGTAAAAATAATTAAATAAAATAAACAACAACAAAAAAAAAACCAAAAAAAAAAAAAACAAAAAAACAAAAAAAAAACCCAATCAACAACACACCACCTTAGCCATGTGTGCATGTGTAACCTCCTTCAGCCTAGGCAGGCTGGTTCAGACTGTTTACCACTGAGGCAGGGCCACCTGCTGTGCTGCTTCTCCACTCTACTAGTTTCCTTTGATGTGACACTGTGAGGCTGAACCAGTTCTCCAAGATTTTCTGGAGTTAACTGCAAACTGTGAAATTGGTGAATTTCTGCTAAAAGGCTGTTTTGACAACTTCACATCTCTACACCAAGAAACTTGGCATCACTGGGGATGGGTTTCTCTCTTTATAAATGCAGACTTTTTTATTAAACATTCTAACCTTGAGCAGACTAGCATGTCTTGGTTCCATTATTTCTCAACCCGCCTAGGTTCCCTCTTCTCTTTCAGCTCCAGGCTGCCTCCCAGGCTTGAACCTGGACATGAGAGTCACAGGCCAGCCCCAACATGCATGAGAACAATGCACTTTTGGATGGAGACAAAAGACAGAATTTTTCGAATAGTTACCTGATTAGTATTATTTAAAAATTCATATGTATTGTTATATTAATTATAATGTTTTTTCAAACTATAAAACATTCTGACCTATTATCATCACACAGGATCATACCTAGGGTATTTTTTTTTCACAAGCTAAGGTATAACATTAATAAATCAGTATATGAGAACAAATTAATGAATGCTGTATTTATATCAGACAGTTCATATATTTCAGGTTCAATATTAATACAGAGTGTTTTGTTGGTTAATAAATATTTATATAATGATAAATATAAAGACAGCTAAAACTTTAAAAAAATTGCTAAAATATTGTTTAAGATTCAATCAAAACTCCAGTGGTCCGTATGGGACTAATATCTAAAAAGCTCCCAGTGGATGTATAATCTCCAATGGCAAAGAATCTGACTAGCACAGTGATTAAATAGCAGAGTTAAAAACCATGGATGGATGTGAATTGTATCAGCTTTGAACCTGCCACCAAAGAAATATAACCATGTTTGCTACTAACCAGTCCATCCTCTGAGAAAGTATTACATAAGAATCCAGGCAACAATAAGATGAATAAAAAAAAAAAATCAGGATATGCCACACTTACATGGTCAGCAATTTAACAACACAGTTATGAAATGCACACTAGGATTTGAGGATCAATGCTCTTATGAGCAGCAGAGTAAGGGATTTCAATCATTCTCCAGTTTCTGTCTGTCCACTAGCCTAGCAGCTTCTGTGACCTTGGAGTGTCCAAGTCTTCTGGTTTGCAGTTCCTGCCACTGCTCTGGTGACTGAAAATTTCCCCAAGGCGTAACTTGGGGACAACTGCAAAGGAAGGGAATTTTCACATGGCTGTGTAGACCCCAGGAAGTATTCTCTAGTCCTAGTACCACACCATGCAGCTCCAAACTCCTACTGACAGGGATGGGCTGATGATCCCACTCTTCCTTCAGGCCCTCAGTTCCTCTTCTGAGTTCTCCTGTAACAAAATCAATTTCAACCCAGGAATAACTCTACCTGCTCCATGCGTTTCCCATCCCCAGGCTGTCCCATCAGTTGTCCTGAAGCTGAAGAGAAGTTTCCTTTCCCTGCAAGGTACTGACATAGACCTAGTGGTTTCCTTAAAATCTAGATGCTGGAAGTTCTAGAAATGCCCATCAGGCTCTTATAGTATGGCTCTTATTATTTACCTTACAATGCTTTTCCACAAATAGTTAATGTTCCAAATCCAGTGAGCTTCTGTCTCCATGTTCTTCAAACATGGTATGGCTAATTATACCAAGCCAAGGACTTGCATCTTTATCAATATACACATGCTATCTTCCACACAACTCAAACAGAGTCTACCTGGACCTATTTTGTCAACCATCACCATATGCTTGCAGTACCATAGATAAGAAGTGTGTGTATAAATGGTTATAGAATCAATATTGTGTGAGGGGTACAAGGTAAGATGTGTCTTCATTGTGTACTTCTAGAAATTTTTCCATGAACCTGGAAGTCACTTCAGATCTGGGTAATGATCTCTCAGTCATTAAGCAGTGAGGCCTAAATCCACTGAACATGTGCAATGAGAATGAAGAGAGACTGTCCAACTGGTTGCAATTTCCAGACTAGTAAGAGCTACTCAAGCCACCTAATTTTCATTTGCCTGGTATGTGAGTTTCAACATCCCTGCTGAAGCAATTGGCAGAAAATACTAATTATCATCTGAAATCAAGGGCCACTATTGCATCTTCTTGTACTTAGATTCTACTAATGAGTAGGTCCTGTTCCATCATATTCCAATATTGAGACCAATGAAAAGTTATCATTCAGTAGTTTCACACAAGTTGAACAATTTCCTTGTTTTTTTTTTTAAACTCAAGGAAAATACATGGAGTGATAATGGATTTGTTCATTGTCCCATTTGACTTTTTTCTTAGATCCTAATTTACTGAAACTTCCTGAATTTAGGATAAATATTCTAATATAATACTTGAACTTGGAGTAATAGTATGTTTCCCAGAACTTCCCAATGTATTTCCAGGATGGTTGGATTTCTAAACTGTGCATGAGTATGCACCTCATCTACTCTAAAAAGGATTTTTCTCTAAGATTTACAGATTCATGATATTTGTATGAATGAACTCATACATGAAATTAAGATGAAGATAATACCTTAATAGTGAGTTGTTGAGGTTTTGTTCAGAATGTATATTCTGAGATGTGCAAAATATTAACATTCTGTAGATGATTTAAAAAAGAATGGAAATCTATTTCATTCCTTATGGTAGATTGGAGTATTAAGGCACGACAGGACGAGTCACCACAATGTTTTGTAATATGTGTCAATGGGCAGCATTTTTCTGAGACTTATAGGACTTTTGTTCAATAAGTGGGTATTAATGACTTTAGAACCATGCACAGACACAGCAAAGTCTGGATAGCTATCCTTGAAATCTATGAAGCCATGCTTTCATGTATTTTTCTATATTTTTCTCTCATACTTCCTTGAATTCCAGAGTCATTTCTGAGGCTCTGAAGGCATCTACATATTTCCTTTTTTGAGCCTTTTTATCTTAACCTAGTAATACTTGCCTGGAACATTGAACTGAATTTTACCTATTTCAGTTAACACAAATCACCATATGTAAAACAGTGTTTCTAACTCTTTTAATGCTAAACACGGACATTGAATTCAAATTATTTTTAGGTGGGCAGACTACCCTGCAGTTCAATGAATGATTTCTCAGTTTTAAGACAATTGGAAAAATGTGTTTTCCTATGCTTTTAAGCAACCACTATGACAGGGTCATTACATCCCAAAGAGACTGTTATCCACCAGTTGAAAATCATTACTATTAACTTTATGATATAGGTTTGCAAAAATATTCATGACTTCTGCGTAAGTTTTATGTGAGGCATTTCCTGGGAAGATGCTACATATATTCATCTGAGTATCCCAAGTGCAAGTTAAAAACAACCAAAGCAAACTTGTAGATTCTCTCAGCTTTATTGGAGTTAGTTACAGGACAATAGGAAAGGAGTTGTTGACCAGATCACAGCATTTGAGAAGAATTATGATTACTGGATACTCGAAGCACACTTCACATCTGTAAGCATATTTATAGGATATAGAATATGCAGTCTGAGTGGCTCAGTTTGCCAGATACTCTTTTAAGTATAACTTTTCTTAACTGAATCATTTAAATTAAATATACAGAATGTTATCAGTTTTATTAGATATTTTGAGGATTGCATTAAAGACCTTAAATAGTTTCCTTTTGAAATGGATTATTTCTGTCTCAATGAAAGTGTTACACAATACTATCTTCTGACTTCCCAACTTGTCTTCATCTTGTAATATTTGAGGGTGAACAAGTAAAAAAAAAACTTGTGTCATGAAAATCTTTCTACATTTTCACATGTTCAGAGTTTCTCCCTGCATAAATAGTTGACATTATCTAAGATTTGAACATTGCATGAAAGTTTTCATAAGATTTTCATAATCATACTAATTCTCTAGTGTGGAGCCTCAAGTGTTGTCAAGAATACACCGTGAATAAAACATATGCCACATTTTCCCCAACAGAAATACTTTCCCCTAAAAAGTTCTTAGATGTTCTCTCTATCCTGAAGTGAAGTCAAAGATATTTCTTCATACAATGCATGAGTTAAGTTTCTAGCCTGTAAGTATTCACTGTTACAGTCTAGGAACTAGGCCAAAAGGAAAGGATTCATACCTACAATATATTTGAAAAGTTTGTCTTCTCTAAGTATTCTCTAGTGAATTTTATGATGTATCTTGGTAAAGGAATGTCTCGTTCACTTCATTTATAAATATTCTCTACTGTATGAAAAAATTCATGATTTCTCAGACTGACATTGTGAGTATTGTATTTGTCACATACAAAGTATTTGTAAGGATTCTCTCCTGTATGAATTTTCTGATGATATTTAAGATGGGATTTTTTGGTAAAGCATTTGTCACATTCACTGCATTTATAAGGTTTCTCTCCTGTATGAATTCTCTGATGAGTTCTCAGACTGCCTTTTGCAGTAAAGCATTTGTCACATTCACTGCATTTATAAGGTTTCTCTCCGGTATGAATTCTCTGATGAATTCTCAGATTGCCTTTTTCAGTAAAGCATTTGTCACATTCACTGCATTTGTAAGGTTTCTCTCCTTTATGAATTCTCTGATGAATATTAAGATGGTATTTTTGGGTAAAGCATTTGTCACATTCACTACATTTGTAAGGTTTCTCTCCTTTATGAATTCTCTGATGAATATTAAGATGGTATTTTTGGGTAAAGCATTTTTCACATTCACTACATTTGTAAGGTTTCTCTCCTGTATGAATTCTCTGATGAATTCTCAGATTGGCTTTTACAGTAAAGCATTTGTCACACTCACTGCATTTATAAGGTTTCTCTCCTGTATGAATTCTCTGATGAATTCTCAGATGGCCTTTTTCAGTAAAGCATTTGTCACACTCACTGCATTTGTAAGGTTTCTCTCCTGTATGAATTCTCTGATGAATTCTCAGATTGCCTTTTACAGTAAAGCATTTGTCACACTCACTGCATTTGTAAGGTTTCTCTCCTGTATGAATTCTCTGATGAATATGAAGATGTGATTGTTGGTTAAAGCATTTGTCACATTCACTACATTTGTAAGGCTTCTCTCCTGTATGAATTCTCTGATGCCATCTCAGACTGTATTTGTCAATAAAGCATTTGTCACATTCACTACATTTGTAAGGTTTCTCTCCTGTATGAATTCTCTGATGAGTTCTCAGACTGCCTTTTTCAGTAAAGCATTTGTCACATTCATCGCATTGGTAAGGTTTCTCTTCTGTATGAATTCTCTGATGAGATCTCAAAATACATTTTTGGGTAAAGCATTTGTCACATTCACTGCATTCGTAAGGTTTCTCTCCTGTATGAATTCTCTGATGAATTCTCAGACTGCCTTTTTCGGTAAAGCATTTGTGACATTCACTGCATTTGTAAGGTTTCTCTCCTGCATGAATTTTCTGATGAATATTAAGATGGGATTTTTGGGAAAAGCATTTGTCCCATTCAGTACATTTGTGAGGTGTATAATAGGAGGATTCTAGAATCACATTGGTAAGCTTGTTCCATTTAGAAGACTTCTCTTGAATATTCATGTGTTCAAGAACAATGTACTGGCTGTCTTGATCCATGACCTTCTCATACTTTCCATGTATACAATGATTTTCTGAAAAAAAAAAAAAACAACGAATAAAAAATAAGGGCAATTAGAGGTAACATGAATTACTTATATAA